>NC_086051.1:13068656-13371805 GCF_947568885.1 Cydia strobilella | reverse complement strand
TAAATGTTTAAATTAAAGGAACAATTTAAAACTGTACCGCTTCGGGCAAGACAACTTCGCGATTTTTTGGAACAACGGTCCAATCGCTTTTACCCTCCAGTAGGTTACCTGCAGCAACCAGCAGTAACTGAGCTACATAAGCTTACTCAGCGTGCCTTAGCGAGGCGCATAGCGACATCGTCCATCAAAATCCTTGCCCGAGATGGTAAATTGTTCCATTTTTCCCTTATCTAATTTTTTTTACATGTTATCCCTAACAGTACCGAAAAACATTGACATTGAATAATTTAGGAGATACATTTGAGGTTTGAAAAAATCTAAGTTTACTAGCAGTACAGTTCGAGAGAGTGATGTCAAAGAAAGAGTTGAGGTGTGAATGTTTTGACAAAACGATAGACGTGTCTAAACGATGCATTTTGGCCCTAAGTACATCAATTTATTTTTTTTGAAAATTACAAAAAAATATTAGCTATGCATATAAATTATTTTTCTAGCAATTAATTGCTATTTAAAAGCTAGTAGTAATACAACAACGCTAGCTAGTTTTAAAACATTTTTACAATATCCCCGTAACATATACCTAACAATTACGAAATGCTTTAGTTTAAGATATAGAGCTGTAATCAAAAACCAACACAATATTTATGAATATGAACATCACGCAAATATTATAAAAAATCATTAGATGCATTTAACCAAGCGACGCTTTAAAATATAACGCCGAGCAAAACTTTTTTTAAGTGTTTTTAACGACAAATTAACCAAACAACTGACTTTTCAATTTGTTCGTGATATCATGAAACATTTATTCATATTAATACAGACATACATACACATCCATTTACATATTATTATAATATAACAAAACAAATGATGATAGTTTAAAACATATTTAGATACTACCTAAAATTTTAATGTCAGAATTTTAAATTGAATCAAGAATAAAATTGCGTGATTTTCTTTTAATTTTAAACATATTTATTCATCAAACATATATAATATATCAGTTCACCTGTTATGTTATTTTTTCTAGCTATAGCTACTTAGTATTTTAGCTGTGATGTCTTTTACTTATTATTAATGAATGTATCTGTGAATTTTATGTGTTAATTTTAGTTTTACTTAACTACCTAATATAGGTACCTAAATCTTTAATCAATACTACGTTAGTTTTAATTTTGGCTTTTAGTGTTTTAGAGCATGTATTTTGCATGGATTTTTGAGGTAACATAATTTATGTTATTATTTTAAATTGCTCGACAGTGGTTAAGAGTTCTTATAACTAAGAATAAAAGCAATATCAGTTTAACCCTTTCACCGCCAAAGACGTCAAATGATGCGCGCGGCTACAGCCCAATGTGCCAATATTAACCTTCCGACAAGGTTCCAGAACTTCCAGATGGCGCGCTGCGCACCTCTACCACACATGTCACTTAAATAAGATTATTAAATTTAAAAAGATGTTTACTCTTGACCACTTTCGTTTAGGAAAATTCTTACAATGGATCAACCTGTTCAACAACGTATAAACACTGATTTACGTAATGAAAGAAGAGTTGTGCAGATATTTTTGAGCTGACTGTACCTACATTTTTACTTGTCAAGAAAAATAAAACCAATCCCAGTCTAAGCTGTTACACTTACAACACAATAAAATTACGATACTTATTTTGTGCACAATCACAATCAATAGTTCCCATTTAAAAATATTAGCTACGATAGAGACAAGTAACTATAAAGACTGGCTAGTATTTCCACAGATTAATAAATGGTATTTCTCCATTTATAGGAGTATGTCTCCATTGTTATTGATAGCACGACTCAAGAATGTCAGAGGCCCTACCGCGAAAAACGTAAATCGAAAGTTTTTTACCTGCCTCTCTGTCGCTCGAATTTTCAAAAGCAATAGAGAGGCAGATAACGAAATTTCGATTTTCGCGGAAGGCCCTCAAGAGCTTTGGAGTCATCTATATCAATGATGAGGCACGCGTTAAGGAGATTAACAGTCGTATTTATTAGTTACTTTGTATACTTACTTGCCTACGACATAATCCGAACTGGGTTGTAGTTGACGTTACAAGCGAGTTTTCTATAACTTTGTGGTCTATTTCTAGGTGAAAACTGATGCCTGCGAGAACTCTGCCAACTGCTTACGTATAAGATAATATAGACTCCTTTGGCACATACATATAGTTTGTAAGAAACACGAGATTCCGTACCAAAATGTAAAGTTTAATTTTAATTGTTTGTTACCTTAACATTTTGTATTTTATTGAAGCTTATTTTGTACAGATATACGAGTATTAGGAGATATCGCTGCTTAAATTGCAAAGAACAAAAATGTGTATTATATGGATGTACTTGACAGTCTGAAGATGCTAAAGTTATACACTTAATTTTGAAATGAATAATTTAATGTTTTCATTGAATTTATGGTACCTACCCTTTTTTGAACTATCAGGTAAAATTATTTGAGGATTGTCCTTTTTAAATGGATAAAATGTACCTGTAACTTACAGATTCCTACGTAACTAGGTAACTATGACTTATGCTCTTAGCATTGATACTTACCTACCATTTTGTTAACGATTTCCCTACATTATATTATTAGTTGAATTATTCTAGTTAAATGTTACTACAAACTCGCGATAAATATAGGTACGGAGATCTCGCTACCAGTCCGACTAGCACTTCGGTATATCAATTCTTTATGACTGTATGAGGTAAATAAATAATATATACTTCTAGTCTCCGTAAATACTGTCACATTACCGATGATGCGTTCTATTTGGTTCTATTTTACAATAGAGGTATGCAAAGGATTTCGGCCTGGTTGAGCAACGCCATCTATGGGATTAGGAGTAACACTACTATATAGTATGGACATGGAGTATGGATATTGACAGTATTTATTATTTATTTGTCTCTATATATGCATACGATAATGTCGATGTTTTGTAATTATTTCTGTCATCTATCCTATTAAGTGACATTTTAATCTATCTTTGTATGTAGAGGCTTCCAGTTATTTTTAAGAAGAGCGTTATTTATATGAGAGAGTTATAAGTTGAATAAAAGTTTCAGTTTTATTATTGAGTTGTTTTATTCCGATTTTCCAATCCTCCTAAGTTCGAACTTAAGTTTGGTTTTTGAATTTGGAACCTTGTCTTCTTTAATATTAGTTAAAAAACAAAATTTTGGAATAAAGCCTTTATAAGGGCCCCTGGGACTCAGGAGGTTAATCTCTATCTCTAGAAATTAAGTAGGTACTTAGTAGGTATTCATAAGCAATAAGATACTGAGTACTAACATAAGAACCTACCACAGTAACTCAGTAATCTCATATCGAAATATGTAGGTTGGTATATTTTCGCAAACGTCGCTTTATTCTTCTAATTATAGATTTTTTTATGAAATAGGAGGCAAACGAGCAGACGGATCACCTGATGGTAAGCGATTCCTCAACACCAGAGGGGTTGTAAGATACTTACAAGTATAAGTGAAGTGAATTGATAATTTTCATGTTATATTATAATTGCTAACTCAGGGTACACATTACATATATAAAGGGTTCATAATAGATAATAGGTATACAGTTTAGTTTAGTTTACAATAAAAGTAATAAGAAAAAGTAACAATTAGGTCCTAAAGAAATTCCAAAAATTAAGATGATAAGCACGCCATCTAGGAGCTGTTGATATAAAATTTTGGCTTGCGCGCCACCTATTAATTGACGCCGATATTAGTTTCATTGTCGTAAAGCACAATCTTTGAGGTTTATATGGTAGCCAACTAAACCTCTTAGAATCCAATAGATGGCGCTGACGGTATGATTTATAAAATGTCGAGAACCATTATGCTTGTATTTTATGGTAGAGGTAAAGAGGTTACTCTATACTCCATGCTTGTATTTGATGATGATGATTAATAATTAATCAATAAATTATAAATCAGCCTTTGTAAGTGCCACAACAAATAGTAATTTTATATTAAAATGTTTTACAAATTATAGTTTGTCAAAGGACTGTCTCATTTCAAACATAGACAGAGAGAATCATACTATCTTTGTCTTACACTAGTATTAGCACCCAAAAGAAAGGGATGAGTATAATTTTCCTGGTTGTTACTGACTGACAAATTGGTTTGACCAACTATAATTTACTTTAATATTTATTTTTATAGCAACACAAACCTGCCTCTTCACAGCTATTGCAACACCAAAATAACTGTCATGCGGTGTCGTATTGTAAGATTTGTAGAATCGAGCGTGTTGTGAATATTTTGCAAACAAATTGTTGATTATTTTTGAATTAGTTCATATTTTTGGGTTTGTGATACCTCGTTGTTGTGGGATTTGTAGTGATTAGATTTTTACCAATGTTAATATATTGTATCAACGTGCGTTTGTTGCATACCATTTAAAACATCAGCCTACTTTGTTCGAGTTGACCTGCTATACCTGTGATTTTAAAAAGGTAACGGTTTATTTATTTATGATTTGCAATAAAAATTCTAGAATATAATTATGATGGACGCTTTACCAAGCAAGCTTATCTCGTAGTGCGTACTTTACTGGTATCGCCTTATGTACCATTTTCGTATAAATTTTACCAGATGAATCTGTTGACTGTGTGATACTGAATCTATCAGTTTTGTCCAATACTGACTCAACATCCTGTAAAATAGATTTTAGTTTGCCGGTTGATAAAGTTGACTATTGAATAGATGCGATTTCAGTGATTTCTTGAAGTTTTATGACCTTTTAATGCTTCAAAACAACAATGACTGCGAGATATAATAACATGCAGACTTAATCAGATAAAAGTCTTATAACCATAAAATAAACTCTAGGGAGATATATTTTTAAGAATGAATTCTCTTTGTCATCAATGTGTCATGTCTTTGTCATGAAAATGTTTTATTATGGCTAATAACTTGCTTGACTTGTGTTTAATATTTAAAAAAAAAACAAGCGAAACTTTAACTCCTTGTAAAGTAGTCAACATAGTATTTAACCCTTTAATGGGCCAGATTTAAACAAATCACACGATTTAAGCCTCATTGCCTGTTTAAAACCCTCAATATACTACATAAGAAAAAATGCTATAGAGGCTGGCCATTTTTGCCATATAATGCCAGTGTGCCTTATAATGGGTTGGTTAACATATTATATTAACAACATAGGATCAAAAACTTCCTTTGCTAGTGGTGTTCCTTAGCAATCTTAGTATTTTTGTATACATTGTTAATTATATATGAAGGGTACACGGAAAGAACATGTCTAGTCACTTTTTTCGGAAAATTAGATTTTTATCTTAAAATGTAGAGCTCTTAATGAACTATTAGTTATATCTTTTGCTACCACTTTATAATATATGTAACACAGCTGTCTTTTAGTTAAAAAAGACCTGGTCACAGAATTACCATACATTTTGACATGGTCCCAAATTTTAAAACCGCGATTACTCAAAATGTTACTTAAGTGACTAGACATGTTCTTTCCATGTACCCTTCGTATATAAATATCCACATGATGTTAAACCTACCAAACATCCTCAACCATGCGTTTCTCTAGTTAAACTTCCTGCCTCGCAAACTGTGGAATAAACTATCACCCGCGGTTTTATCCTTGTGAGTCTAAATGTACACTAAAATGTATATATTTGTTGCAATCCAATTTGAACCTTCCAACAAATAAAGTAGCATTTCTATTGTTTCATTGCATTGTTCATTGAAAATTGGAAAACATTCTATGGTGGGTCTTACGAGGTTATTGGACCGATACCACCTTCAAGAAAAGAGCATACTCCCATCTTAAACATTAACACTAGTACTGCACTTGCGACCCATCTAGTGTTGCAGGTGTCCATCCTTTTTTACCATCATGCAATTTGTTTGCTTGTTTGTCTCCTGTCATTAAAAAAAACACATATTGTCAGCAGCAAAAGGTGCTATTAGATGAGGGAGATTAACTTTCTTGTTAATACAAGAGCAAGTGCAGGCCATGTGGAACACTTGGCCTGCTAACCCATTTCTGCCGCTGCCTATACTGCTTCATTGATCCACAGTCCACACTAGCATTTGTCACAAAACAACTTACAAACAGGTCACGGACACAGACCAAGGAAATAAATCTTGACCGCTTCCTCTATCCTCTGACCCCTTCTATATATAACTCTTACGTCTGCCTGGGCTGTCACTCGGTAATTGTTTGATTTGAATGTGACGGACTGGTAAATCATTTGCATCAATTTGGAAGTCAGCGGTCAATTTATGTTTTCTGTTTACATCCTTTTTAAGTTTGGTTATGGGTTTTTTTAACCTCTATCCCAAAAATCAAAACTTGGCAAGCCAAATGCAATTTTGGCAATGGGAGACCTTTTTACAGGCCTCTGGGTGCCTAGAGGATTGTACATAGAGCGGGGCTAACGCAAAATTGTGTTTTTATATTGATTTGTTACACGTTTATACAAACACAAATGCAATGAAAAAATTCACGCTTAAACTAGATTATATTGCAAAGGAAAAATCTAACCACCTTACATGGTTAAAGTCGGTTTAGTAGAAAAAAAAATCTCAAAGACATGTCTGATATTCATTTAATTTCTATTGTATATTGTTACCATTCATACTACAGCAGTATAACTTTACACATACACACATGACATAGACATTCTATTCTATTCTATTCTACATGACATGACATGTAAAAATTTAATTTATTTTTATTATTTTTTGTCAATAGATGATCATTTCGTATAAAATAACTAGTGATATAGCTGAGGGAACGGACGATCGAAATTTTATTTAAACAGAAGTTTATTTTCAGTTTTATTGATGTAAAACGTTAAAACACGTGGAATGGCCATGTCTTCCGAAGCTTTTTTTTTTTTTTATTATAAACTGATCGGCGATTGGCTTTTTTTATCTTTGTGCCCTTTTAATTTTCTGGCTTTACGCCCACTCTTAAATCATTTTTTCAACACATGACTTATTATGAAATAAGTCTGAGTGATGTCAGACTTATTTCAAGTTGTAACATGTGTTTGAGTGATCTCACTCACCTTGGTTATTTACTAATATTGTGACTTTAATACAGGTGATAAGATAAAGGCAAATTTTTATTATTGTTGTTAGGTAGTCAGTGTAGATGTTATTGTTTTAATTAATTCAAGTCTGAATTCATGACTCATGACATTGACTATGTCATATATTTTTATTGAATACCTATAACTTTAAATACTTTTGAGTGAGGTAAGTAATCAAACTTATAAACTGCAGTTCTTTTGTCATCCCACTTTAGGACATTAGACGGTTTTAGGTACCTATATTATAAATAAAATATATAAATAAATAAATATTAGGGGACATCTTACACAGATCAACCTAGCCCCAAACTAAGCAAAGCTTGTACTATGGGTGCTAGGCGACGATATACATGAAAATTAGGGCGCGTCTAACGTGAACGCTACTCATGTCCCGCTCATGATGCCGGTTGTTAATGTCACTGTGCGACCGTCACAGCAATATTATAATGCGAGGGCAATAGAGACTGCAACAGGCGGGTCAATGTTCGAAAATCTATATGGAAAGCGTCTCTGCTTTAGTATACCTACATATTGTTCCTGTGGTTCTATCTTAAAATAGCAATCAAAAGTACCGCTACCATGCCGCTACCGTTCATGATAAAAGGTCACTGATGGTTATCTGTATGACGCTAGCTGGCATAGACAATTTAGGCATAAATACAGTATTAATTGTCAATCGTACTTTTGACAATGACAAGCGACAAAGAAAGTCATTACCACAGCAACACAGCTTCGCTTCGCGTTCGCGAGTTGTTCGCTTACGTAAGACGCAGCGTTACTAGTCTATATGTATAAGCCAGTGGTTCTTAACCTTTCAGTGACAAGGGCCCACTCGATTTTTTTTTGCCAGGGACGATCAACTGTTTGTTGAATAAAATCAAGTCATACACAACATTAGGGCCATTATTATCAACCAAACTTGCCTCTCTACAATTGGCCTTGACCCGCAACAGTCTTGACCTTTAAACCTCGTTACACCGATCCACTTTCATGCACTATGCAGTTACGTTGTACAGCGATAGACGATAAGCTAATCCGACGATAAGGGCACTTGCCTGAAATAGAAGAGAAAGTCATCGAAAAATAGAGATAAAAGTAATTATTAAAGAGAGATAAAACTAATTGTTGACGACTGGTCTGGCCTAGTGGGTAGTGAACCTGCCTGTGAAGCCGATGGTCCTGGGTTCGAATCCCGGGCATTTATTTGTGTGACGAGTACAGATATTTGTTCCCGAGTCTTGGGTGTTTTCTATGTATTTGTATATTATATGTATATATATCGTTGTCTAAGTACCCGCAACGCAATCCTTCTTGAGCTTACTGTGGGACTTAGTCAATCTGTGTAAGAATGTCCTATAATATTTATTTATTTACCAATACAGTGGAAGTGGAACCTCGATTAGGCCAAATCATTAACACGAAAAATCCTCTAATACGATTTTTTAAATTATTTTTACCTCTTTAAGACGAACAAAAACCTCTGTTTATCAAAAGTTTATACCCGGGTGTTCGTTTAATTTAAACCCCGTCATTAAAAAAAATGTGCATATTTTTCTTCTCTGGGATCGCTCGTCGGAGCAATCCCCTGGGCTTTATCCATTTGACCAGCACTGCCCTCAAATTACATAATAATATTGTTGTTACGAATGTTAAGGTCAAATCATATCAGAGTCCGTCTCAGTTCAGTAGAAACCGGGTTATAAATACATAGATCGAATGGTCTGAACATTTTATAGGATTATATAGTACTTATGCAACAATGGCGGGGCGATAGAACGCGATTCCCTCCGGCTTTTCTAATTTAAGGAGTAACTCCGGCTTGCCTAAATTGCTTAATACATCGCAATTGCTATTTACAATACAATAGATAGGTATTAAAAAAAAAGTCAGTGCAGATTTCAGTACACAACGTATTAGATAAAACAATCTACCTTACTCTTTTTATCTCTTTATCTATGGATCCAATAAGCCGTCATAACATAACATTAAATATAAACGTACTTACTTTTAAAATAATCTTACTGTGTTCTTCGATTATTTACGTTTCATCCTAAAGGTGAGCATAGGAACTTCGCTGGGTTTAAAATTAAAGTACCGTCGCTATCAGATATATCGTAGCGGTCAAGGCGCTCACAAATATCTGAACACGCCTCTATTTACCAAGGCGTTAGAGTGCGTGTTTAGATATTTTTGAGCACCTCGGCCGCTCCGATATACCTATCTGATGGCGACCGTACCTACTTACGTGTTTTTGCAGTCCCAGTCCCTAATGTTGTCATTTCATCTATCCTCTGTTTCATTGGGTTTTTCCTCGTTTTGGCACGCGCTTTTGTTTATTTGGGCTATTTTTTTACCTGCCAGTTTTCCACGAATGTAATTGATGAATGTTGAAATATTTATGTTGTTTTGTAGGAGATTGCAGCACTTGTTTTGCAGGGGGAGTTGACAAGCAATATATTAAGATCAATATCTGATACTCGTATCCTGAATAAATAAATAGGTATAGAATAAAATACAATAACAACATGCTTTGCGGAGGAGTAAAAAGAGTGGAGTGAGGAAAGTCGCACTTTTTTCACTCCAGGGAGTGAAACAAAGTAGCTTTTTAATTTAGTGAAGGCCATGAACTGCCACTTCATAATTTGGGGTCTATTACAAATTCGAAATACAGTTTAACCTTTACTATGTTCACACTACTGAGGTGAAAAATTATATGTGCCACACGAGAGCAAAGTTATTTTACATCTCGTGTTTTTGAGTCCCTCGCTACGCTCAAGATTCTAACTTAGAATCACTCGCTTCGCTCGTGATTCAATTGTAGATTCTTTCGCTTTCTCGGGACTCAAAATCAACACTCGCAAGAAAAACCAACTTTCCTCTCTTGTCGCACAAATAACTATTCCTCTTGCAATCTTAAATCTTGCATTACTTCTTCAACGTTCCTCATATTTATGTCTAAAAGAAACAATAATTTACTTTAAAATATGTTACATAGGTATTTGGAAAGTAAACCGGTAACGCTAAAATTATATCCCGCTGTTCCGGTGTCAAATTATCGATTTCTTTTAGCTTTTTCTTACGTTTCCGTCTTGATTTATGCCTTTTATTCAGGTCTGTTAAGTAAATAGGTTTTTTCATATCAGCTAATGTAAAAATAATATCTGCGTCATTTTACTTTTGGTCAACAGAGTTGTCGATGATTCAGTTCTGAGCAATGTCGCTTTCTTGCGTTCCAATGTCGTTGTTTCCAATACGTACAAAATAAGTTTAGTTACAATGTCTCAAAATGTATTCATACATGCATGGCCTCCATCTTATTATATTTTTATTTCAAGAAGTATAACTTCAAGCGTATCTCTATCTACATGTCAAGATTGTTTATACGAGCAAGAAGAAATATGTTTTAATAATTGCTAAATCCCTCATAATTATTATAAATAAATGCGAAAGTAACTCTGTCTTTCTGTCTGTGTCTTACCTTTTCACGCTTAAACCGCTGAACTGATTTAGATGAAATTTAATATGGAGATAGTTTGAGGCCCGGGGAAGGACATAGAATAGTTTTTGTCAAACATTATGCAGACGAAGTCGCGGGCAGAAGCTAGTAGTACTAAATAATCTAAATGCACTCAAAACTTTACATCATCCTTCTTTGGATGGCCAAGTAAAAATATTGTTAACCAAAGTTTTATCGCTGAAAACTATATTGCGCGCAGATAATGTCAATCATCGCAAATGGATACATGTTAACGGGGCTACCGATAAGCGCGTGCAGCGTATGCTCCGTGGAATTTGGCGTATTTAGATTTTTAGAAAACTGATAAACTTCTATTTACCTAAGTGTTTTTTGTGTGATACTGCGCTGTCGTATTTGCATTGCCCGCGCACACGGAGAGTGGTCTAAGATTTTCGCGTTCTGCTAACCGCTTGATATACGAAAGCGTTCTAACGTACACAGAGCGGCGTGCAAAATCTTACGTTACATTTTTGTTTGTGTTATCGTACGTTCAACATGTCGGTAGACAATTTATCTTTCGAAGAAGAAGCATTGCTTTTGTAGATTCACTCAATAAATACAACGCTCGAAGAACTAGGCTAATTCAGTAATATATTTTACGAATTACTTGGGGATGAATCTGATGAATTTAGAACCTCCATCTTTTTAAAGTCGATTAACAATCATCAATTTATTTGAGACGCAACAGATGTCTTCATCGAAAGCAGCTTTTCATTCCAGAAGCTTCCAAAATCGCAAGCCAATCCACACCAATTGGCCGATTTGTTAAGAACTCGCACTTTTTGATCGATTTTGAACTCTATTGCTTATAAGGGAATTGATCCTCCAGTCAGGCGTTTAATTTGTTTACAACCAGCTGCCTATAATAAAATCGAACACCGTAACATTCCCCTAATGATTGAGACAGCCATGTTACTGATGTTACAGATTATTAGCTACATACTTAAAGCAACCACAGCCACACACAGCGACGTTCTTCAGCGTTTCGTACGCTAGTGGTGCATTTAAATCGCTACTTTTGCTCATTTGACACATTAAATTGTTGGCAGGAAAATTTCATATATACCACAGGTGGTCCAGACGGATCGACTACCGGGTGAAAGCGGATAAAGAAAGGATAAGTACTACAAGGTCTTGTATCGCAAACTGCTCTATGATCAGGGTGGATTCTAAGAAATCTTATATCGTATCGCGGACTCCACGACGTGGACGAGGCTTAGACCGCGACGACGGCGCAACTAGGAAACAATGTCTTTGATATTTACCTATTTTTGGCGTCTGCCGCGGCTGATTGACGGCCTTTGGTCACTTTTTCATCTCCTGGGTGATTTTTTTATGTCTGACCATAGTCCGAGAGGTGAATATGTAGGTCATACTGAACAACTTTTACTATAGAACCAACCCCGACATCGAGAAAAATAAAATCTGCTGTGTCATACATTCGGCGAATAATATGTCAAATGTTTTCTATAGAACAGCAGACTTTTCGCGATCTAGGTTGGTTCCATAGTAAACCAGCCCCCTTTGACCCCTCAGAGTATGCTTAGACATAACATAATCACTGTATAACATCTATTCGAGTGCATCGCTACTGTTTCGCGACTGCAAAGCCTTGTGCGATGGTTCTTATTCTTAGCTTCGGTCAGTGCAACGCTCGCAATAACCAACAGACCGTGTACTCATACTTGTTCGCTGGGCAATAATTGCCTTTTCCGTTGTTTACCAGTTTCTAAACGTCGGTCTTGAGACACGTGATAATTGGCTAACGAACCGCTAGAATTAGTCTATCAATACCCCAATGGTTTCGCGTCCAGTTTGTAATTATGCTCTAAATTGTACGGAAGTTTGGTTGGATCGGATGGGATTGTAACCCACATCTCTTCTGCGCTCCGCTGGATTACGACTAATGCTATTGGTTGATTCCTCTTATCTCCGCCTCAATGGAAAGGCAGCCTGCTGACGTTTCCAGGCGTCCATGCTCTACGATAATTGCTTACTTTCAGGCGGACTGTATGCCTGTTTGCCACCGACGTGTATAAAAAAAAACACTGTATATTGTCACAAAAAACCATACTAGGTTACTTTCGTGAATTGAAGAGCTCTATGAGAAACAAGACTTGTCACGGAATTCCGGTTCGGTATTGCTCGCTTTTAAGCTCGTAACATTCGGTACTCGTTTACTTTTTACTATTCGATTTTACTGCAGGCCTAAATTCTTTGCACGTTAGGTAATGGACTGAAGGTGATATCACCGTGATAACGCTACATTGCGGTACAAAATAACCAATATAAGATACAAGTATCTAAGAAAAGAGCGTACTCCCTTAAAGGCTGGCAACGCACTACAAGTACTACAACCCTCTGGTGTTGCGGGTGTCCATGGGCGGCGGTGATCTCTCACAATCAGGCGATTCGTCTGCTCGTTTGCCTCCTATATCTAAATAAAACAAGTATTGCCTTTATGGATTTGTAACAAATACAAAAATGAAAAACAATCTGCTACCGGCTTCTTTATATATCTTGCCAGTGCAAACACCCGGACAAGTGCTAATCGGACTCGCCCACCGAGGTTTCCGTACTTTTTCGTATTTGTTGTTATAGCAGCAACAGAAATACATCATCTGTGAAAATTTCAACTGTCTAGCTATCACGGTTCATGAGATACAGGCTGGTGACAGGCAGACGGACAGTGGAGTCTTAGTAATAGGATCCCGGTTTTACCCTTTGTGTACGGAACCCTAAAAATAACCCTCCCAAGTACCTACCTACTCTAGCGAAGCGCGGAAAAATACATGACATGCTCATGGCTCTAAAAAAATAAGTATCAGATAATTTTACGCACTGGGTTGTGCAGTATTTGTAATATAATGCCGGGGCTAAACCTACCTTCTCCATCTATGCATGCATTTCGTGTTTTTCTTACTCATTCAGCCAAAAGTTATATATTGCATATTATTTAATTCACTCCGTCACTTAGATCACTGCATATTAAATAGTGAAACTTGACATATCTTCTGATTTATTTAGTGGTCAGTTCTACAATTTGTCTCCTGTTTATCATTGAAACCGAAAGTAAAACGCGTAAATTGTCGTCATGACATTGACAGTTATGTATGCGTCACCGAATCGCTTGGGGACACATTCAAACTTTTAAACTATTATAGCATTGTTATTAATCTCGGTGCCTTTCGCACCAATATGTAAGGGCGAGCGAGATCCACTGATATTAGCCTATTAATAATATTTTTAAAATCTGAATGCGTCTCAAGTTGTGATCACACCAGCTAAAAGCCTCAGATCTATCTAATCGCCGTGAAAGTGATTTCCATAAACCGTAATAATAGGCGTTTTGCTAAAATCACTTTTGCAAGATTTCTAATAACTTTGGCCGCAAATTGCATCCATAATCGACAGAGAGCAGAACTTGAAGATTCCAATACAACTTTGCAGACTAAGTAACTTATTTACTTTGTTGTGAAACTTAAATGTTTTAGATTTGTTTAAAGAACAACAACTGTTAAGAATAATCACTGTTTTTACTTTGGTATCAATGATCGCATTTAAAAGATTAACTATAAAGTATTTAATTAAGGCATTTTAGAACTTGAAAACATATTAAAATTATTTTAAACACAAACAAAACTACTACTTATTTAGTTCGCGCTTGATCACTAAGAGACGGTGCATTCGGTGCTCCTAACGTAGTTCCTCAAAAACGTTTTAAAACTATAAATTTGATAATAATCCATTTTGCACCTGACATACCTACTACAGTCATATCGTCATATTAATTTTCGTGAAAATATTTATGAGAAGAAGTAGATTAAATAAATGTAACTTTAACCCTTCAACGGACCGGATTATAAGAAATCCTTAATACAAGCCTCATCATCATCATCATCAGCCGGCTCTCGTCCACTGCTGGACATAGGCCTCTCCTATTGCACGCCATACAAGCCTCATTGCCACTTTATTGTGCTAAAAATTGTAGGAAAAAATACAAAAAGATGACGAGGTGGTATTTTTTCGGTTTTTTCCTTATTCATATTTTAGGGTCCCTATTGTTTCCCATATAGTTTTGTCATAATATATTGTTTGTCAGTTTGTCCACATTTTCGTTAGTCATAATTAGGTTTTTCTCAGAAACGCGTAACTTTTCAGGATTGCCATAAAACAAACCTAACCTAACCTATCAATAGGATAAACTGAGGAAAATCCTGAAAAGTTAACGGTTTTAGAATTATGACTATCATTACATTATGACTTTCAATAATTATGTCAAACAAAGGCCAAACAAAACCATATTTTATTGTGCCCTATATAGGGTTTAGTAGCAGTAATCGCATTAAATATACGTCCGCAAACGTCAATATACTCTTTCTGATTCCTAATATCAGTGTAATATTATTATTCAGTGTAATATATATATATTAATATTCAGTTACGGAGTTCCATATAAAGTCAGCTAACGCGTTCATCAGTACACCATTTGCGATCTGCGTTTCGGCATTTCATTTACAACTCGTTATTAGAACCTGAGAATCAAATCTGAACCGTAATATGATCATCACAATGCTCTCATTACCTCTTACTTCGAAACTGTTTATGTACTTGTCTTTCGTATGAGAACATAATCAATTGTTTCTCGGATTGCCGTTTGTATCGAAGAAAGTAGGTTATAAGGTCAGGCGTCTTCAGAATAACGGAGGAAAATGTGTTCGATTATATCAAGTTACTTATCAAATTCGGCTTCTGTTTGACACTTATCTTGGGATTCTTTGCAGCTGTTGCTCGAATAAAGATTTTTTATGATACTTATAGAAGGCTAACGAGTATACATATCGCCTGATTGTAAGCAGTCACCGTCGCCCATGGACACCTGCAACACCAGAGGTTGCAAGTGTGTTGCCGGCATATAAGATGGGAGTACGTTTTTTTCTTGAAGGTTACCTATCGAACAAGATCAAAATGCTCAACTTAGAACTATTTGAATTGTATTTTTTTCTGCCTAGCCGCGGTGAGATGCTCTAGTGATTCAGCTATATGTTATGTATTAGGTAGAGGAATTTTATGACATGTTTGTTTTAATACTGAGTGATTTCTGGTCATCATTCGGGTCCGGGATCATGATTGAACAACTTTTCTTCTAGGACTAATATGAAAACCGCAAGAAAAAGATATCCCGAGCCCCCTATGTTTCACCTAAGCACTATGAGCTTTGGAGGTTTTCTCTTGTAATTGCTGTTTTCGTTTTTTTAGCAAGTAGGTATGACCATCTTCAGCAGCTTGTCATTTCCGATCATGCTCGGAATCATCTAGTATAGACCTTTTTGTGTTATGATATTCCAACATTAAAACTTCGGCAAAAAGGCAGAACACCATCGTGAAGGCACTACACTACTAAGTTGTATCTATTACAAACTGCACACAATCTTAATACCATGTTATTACATTATCACGAAGCCTGTCATCACAACTTGACACTTTATGGTAATTAGTATTGCATGTACAGTAGTTAGCTACTGAATCGTACACGTGATTTGCTTTTTTAGATCTTGTTTGAGTTCGATATTATATAGACTGTTGTAATACCAATATTTGTAATGGACTAACACTGTATAGCAAATAAGCTGATAAGAATTGTAGAAAATTTCTTGCTCTGTGAAGAATACGAAACTCTTTGAAACGAACGCTCAAAGGACTACAGTTAGCACTACAAATGGGTCCCTCTGGGGATGCTAGTTAGTGTCACAAACGCAACAATGTGCTCTTTCTCGTTTCAACATGCAAAACGTAAGCGAAAAACGAAATAGCATTGCCTCGTCCAATCTGCTGTAGATTTTTTTGTTTATGTTTGCTTCGTGCTGCATACAATTTCTAAATGACGTCACAGCATTTAATTATAATAATGGAGGACCGAGACGTTTTAATTTAGCAGTATTTTGAAAATTAAAAGTCTTTAAAGTTAAGGAAAAGAGGTCAAATAACGACGTGTTTTTCGCCATATACAAACCTTTCTTCCTCTCGCTTATACCGATAAGAACAAGACGTATTGGCTTATTTACGCCAATGTCATAATTGTTGGTGTAAAGTTCTGTACACTTCTTGATTTATTACTACTAAGCGATGACATTAATGGCGATGACCTCATTATTAATTATTAATTACTTGCAAGCCTGATTTAGGTACTTTCTCTCACGAACCGTAATTTTCATTCGCTATTTTTAATCACTTGCCTGAACTTCAATAGTTCTTTTATACCTTGAATGACTTTGACCGTTTTATGCACATTCACATACAAACCAGTCTTATATCTACTGATAAATAACGTATCATTTCTGTGCTAAATTTAGACCATTAAGACATCTACTTTCACCACAATTTAATCCGCAATTTTGCCGTTTGACCTGTCCTGAATGGACTAGTTGGTGTTCTTCTTAGTTGTTAATTCTTGCATGCTCTTTTGCATTAAGTTCATAACTGTTAGTTGCGATAATATCGCAATTTCGTCTATCGTTACTTCTAAGCAAATCTGTCCCCAAAATCTCATTGTATGCTCGACGAATCCCACGGTAGTCCTAGTTTAATGGGCTTCCATCGTTTCTGCAACAACATTGTGAGCGTCAGAAAATATAATTATTCAAATTTCTCGTTCAGTAGTTCGATGTGGATGTGTATTATGGATAGGTGCTTTAGTTTCTAAGTAAAACTTCTAAAGAAAATGTGTCTCTAGAAAGTAGGCCTGAGCCACTAACCTTACTAACTAGGTTCATCCAGAAAATGAGCTTCAGTAGTTTCATTCTTCACATGAACATTCTTTATTTAGAAGGCCTAATCAGTTTGTTTCTATTATATGTCAAGAACCAAAGTTAACATTCTAAGTGCTTATTCGCATTTTTCTTAGACGCGAAACGGTATTTCGGAAATGCATCGGTTGCCGCGAATTTCTTCCAAGTCATCGTTGTCCAGAACCGGCTTCCGCATGACGTGTCCGCGCGACTAATGGGGCGCGTCGCGTCGGGCCAGTAATGCTCTTCGCGCCGCACCAACAGGTGCGCTCGTACCTCTTGCGTTACTCTGGTGCCCTGGTACTTTTTTCGTGAACGAGAAACTTTGTACCGTTGTTTGTGTTTGTGTGTGTTATAAAAAAACTGTATAGTTTATACAGGATATGGGCTGCTTTGGTCTGGATTTAAAATAGGTAGTGTATTTATTTTTTTGTATTTAATTTGTATGCCTGTCCACTGTAGAAACTTTGTTTACATGCATGTTTATTAGCATTAATCGTTTTTAAATCAGAGAAAGTTGTAGCAATCGAGAAGATAACCTCAAATTAACAATTCTTCATGCTTAGTAATTTTAGAACGTCAATTTAAAAAGCGTTTGATTACCATAACTGTGTTCGACATTGAAGTCAATTTTCTTTTTATGAATAAGAAATTATGTTCAAGTTATTTGATACATAAAAGTTTAAATTACTTGGAAACTCCATTAAGTTAAATCCTTGTCATTTTTTTAATTCAAACTTTTTGTGCCGCTAAGTTCGTAGACAGTTCAGCAAAATTGCGCATTTTCAAAAAAGTGCCCTGCGTCATCATTGGATTTACATTGAAGGAGTACTAAATTGTCTTAGGCCCACTTGCACCATCGCACTAACCCGGGGTTAACCAGTTAAACCATTAACCCAGTGTCAAATTGTACTAGTAACCATTGTAACTCCAGGTTTAACCGGTTAACCCCGGGTTAGTGAATGGTTCAAGTCGCCCTAACGACCATAATATGTACGCTATATTATAGCCGGCAATATCTAGCACAGGCCCCAAAGGTTACGATAAACAAGGCTACACGATGTCTTTATAACTTATGTCATTGAACTTGAAACACATGAGATAGATTGTAAGTACTTATAAATTTTCCAATGTGATTAATAAAACTATATAAGATCATTACATTATCAAGTGTTGTCTAAATGAAGCATCTTCTATAACAGTGATTCCTGACCTTTTTAGTACTGTGACCCCTTTGACTCGGACCTTTGACAAGGGAACTCGATTTTACCCCTCCTCCATAATCATTAATATTTTTTCTTATAGAAAGGTACCCCCGTAAAATGCCAGTTTTACCCCCACGGGGGTAATTACCCCCAGGTTAGGAACCGCTGTTCTAGAAAGTGCAGTCTTTATAATTAAATGCGTGTGTGTGTGTGTGTGTGCGTGCGTGCGTGCGTGCGTGCGTGCGTGTGTGTGTGTGTGTGTGTGTGTGTGTGTGTGTGTGTATATATATGTATACATATCTAATATATTAGATTGTCCATTAAACTTATTTTGAATATCGCAGGTGTTACTTTGTTACCGTTAGCTTTACTAGGTCGTCAATCTATTTTAATTAATATGTAATCTGTCTACGCTTAAGTGGCCAATTTGAATTAAGGTATAGATTTTTTTATTTTTTGTTCTGACTTTCTTTTTATTGATCGTTTCAATTTCGTTCTTTCTCAAATCATACAGATTGAAAATTTAGGCCAATATGTGAATTTAGGCCAGGCCAGTATCATATCTGATATGAGAACACTTAGCAAACGTCGAAGTCTATCTCTCATAACATGCCATATATTTATCTCTCATATCATGCCATGACAGGTACTCGTTGCTGAATCTGACTAGTTGAGAGGAAAGGGTACGACCGCTTCTACATAAAAACGTAATCCCCATTTTCCTTTCTGGATATTGACATTATGGAAAAATGTAACATAATTTACCTTTACATACAGCGACCTTTTGCAGCGAGATAGGTAGTCGCTAAAATAAGAATAATTATCGCAATACACACTTGTGTTTGCATGCGTTAGTGTTAATATTGTCACGAATGTCGTGATGCAGTCGAGACGTTGCAAAAAGTCGCCCCTTGTGTAACCGGTCTTTAAGTACTGACAAAATCTCTGATTCTTGAACAAAACTTTGTTCAAGTAAACATTGTTTGACGTTGGTTACCGTTATTAACTCATTACTTGTAGACCGACGCCAATTGACGAGTTGGTGAAATGGTGAAGTAGGCGGCTGTAAAACTTTGTCTATTTAAGAGCAAATTAAAACTTAATACGATTAGATACAAACTATTTAGCGCGGCCCTAAATCTGGCGCCTAACGGCTGAATAATCCCTTGTCATCAGACAGCTTGTCGAAAGCCCCAAAGCCTAATTGAGGTTGACGCTGACGCTCCCCGCTCCGAACTACTTAAACTTATTTAGTTTTTTGCCTGGCTAATCACATAAGTTAGATACTTTTTGAAGTCTTAACGTCAGCTAGCGGTGAACTTTTCATTTTATCTAAGTGACAATCTGACAATGTGTGGATACATTGCTTGACACTGCGTAAATAAATAAATAAAAATTGACGAGTCGGTAAAAAAGGCGCCTGTTAAAGTTCCTATTCAAGCAAATTAAAACGTACTACGATTACAAACGGATTAAATACCTGAAAGGGATAAGTTCGCCTTTGTACAAATGATGTGTTTTTTGCTGTTTTATCTTTCTTTTTGTACAAGAAAGAGTTTTACTACTACTACTACTACTAAAACCGGCGCCTAATGGCTGAGTAATCCCTTGAGCGCATCAGATAGCTTGACGAAAGCCCCAAAGCCCATTTGAGGTTGACGCTGACGCTCCCCTCTCCAAATTGCTCAAGCTCATTTAGTGCCTGGTAGATCAACTGAGTACTTTTCGATCGAGCGAAGTGTTGACGTTTAAACTAGCGGTGCACCTTTTATGTTTCTAACTTTTCTAAGTTTCACTTCCATGCATTGCTTGACACTTTGTACCGTCGTTACTTATCGACCCAGAAATGTACAGGTAATGGTCGTTATCAGGTGACACTTATCAAATTGGTAAAAACGGCGCCTGTTAAACTCCATACAAGCATATTAAAACGAACTACAATAAGATATGGTGTAGTACGCTGAATCTCGCGCTTAACGGAATAATCCCTTGAGCTCTTTAGACAGCTAGTCGAAAGCCGCCCAGCCTAATTGAGGTTGACGCTGACGCTCCCCGCTCCGAATTGCTCAAGCTTATTTTAGCTCTTGCCTAGCAGATTTAATGAGTTCCTTTTAACCAAGCGAAGTGTTTATAGTCAGTGACATGCATGAAATTAGGTACTTAGTGACCCTGCCTGTGAAGCCGATGGTCCTGGGTTCGAATCCCGGTAAGCCCGGTAAGGGCATTTATTTGTGTGATGAACACAAATATTTGTTCCCGAGTCATGGGTGTGTAGAAATATAAATGTGCACATTTCTTTTTTGTGAGTAAACGTTTCGTGTTAGTTAGATAATTTTAAAAATAGTTTAACAATTCAGAGGTGAAACCCACCTTTATTAGTGTCTTCAGATCTTTATTGTTACCATCTGTAAATTAATAGAATAAAGCGTGCAAGAGATTCGTCGAAAGTTGGTGTTTAGCGCAACTAAATACCGTACTGTTTCCATCTGCCATTGAAGTTAATGTACTAGAGAGCTGCGGAAATTAATATTTATTAAACACTAGCTTTTGCCCGCGACTTCGTCTGCGTGGACTTAGTAACCCCAGCTAGAGTAAGAATAGCGTCTGGAGAAAATCTTTTAGCAATTATTCAATTTGAGCATATTATGCACACAAATTAGCAGACACTTCATTAATTATCTCAATTCCACCCCGCTTTTTACTTTCTTAAGGGATGATTTTTCTGGGTAAAGGCCAAAAACGAACAATAAGAAAGAATATGGAAGCAAAGGCTATAATAATAATAAGGGATGATTTTCGGGATAAAAACTATCCTATGTCCTTCTCAGGGACTCAACCTATCTCTATGCCAAATTTCATCTAAATCGATTCAGCGGTTTAAGCGTGAAGAGGGAACACACAGACAGACAGACAGACAGACAGACTTTCGCATTTATAATATTAGTATGGATGGGAACAAAATCACTAGGCTACTGAATCGCTGAGGCTGCAGTGCTTATAGTGAAATATACACGGTGTTTCATGACCCACTGAAAACCTAAAAACAGTTTGTAATCGATAGGAGAATCGATTGCGCTATATTTTAATGGGGGTAATTTTTTATTATTTTTACATGCTCAGTCTACAAGTTTGTAATGCAACAATATCAATAACTAGCATTTGACACGTTATTTGTCAATGAGCAACACCCTTAACTGGCCATTGGTAAACCTTATCTCGTTGCAGTAAGGTATGCAAATGGTCAGTTAACAGTGTTGACGATGGTAACTAGCAATTGTTTGATGTCACTAAAACGAAGAAGTATCGTGTGTAGAATTACCAGTTGAATAGAATTGTTAAGAAAACTAAACAACGAATATTAAATCATTTTACGGTTTAGACTCACTTGTGACTAAAACAAGTGAGTCTAAACCGTAAAATGATTTAATATTAGTATGTCTCACAACAGTTTAAATTCGACAACGAATATTTTTTTAAATATTTAACGGATTAAAGAATAAATACTCGAGATGAGTTTAAAATAAAAAAAAATCTGTTGGGGTATCTCAGGTTTTCAGTGGCTCAAGTAACACCGTGTATATTCCTCTTATTCCCTACTAATGTTATAAATGCGGAATTAACTCTTGTCTGTCTGTCTGTTACCTAAGTATGCGTGTGTAACTGTGTAGTGGAAACCGCTGAATCGATTTAGATGAAATTTGGTATGGTCCCTAGTTTGAGGCCCGGGGAAGGGCATAAGACAGTTTTTATCAATCATCATCATCATTCCACGCAGATCAATTCACGGGCATAAGCTAGTTATTTATACTTGGTTGAGCCTTGAGCCTGCCGAGGTAAAAAAAGTTTTATAATGCAATAAACTTTGACGTAATAAAAAATATCTTTTCTCAAACATGCTATGTAATATTGATATTACGTTCTTTATATTAGGCTGGGAAGTATCACGACTCCGGCGCGGCTAGACGAGGGGCCTGTAATGAAATTTCATACAAAGTTGCAGGCCTAGGCCGGGAAGTGGCTCTTTTTTAATTTCCATTTCACATATATTTGAGACACAGCATCATGGCATTCAGCCAAAAAAAAAAATTATAACCAATATTTGCTTATGGTTCGGAATGACATTCTGCCAATACCCCTTAAAAAAAACAATAAACGATTATTAATATATTTTGCAGTTTTATTTGTATCAAATTTACAAAAAATATATAAATAAAACATTATTAACAAATTCCAATAATATTTAATTACAAATTTACCTACAAATACAGATTTAAAATATAGTTGGTCAAACCAGTTTGTCAGTAAATAAGAACAAAAAAACTATACTCATCCTTTTCTTTTGGGTGCTAGTACCAGTGTAAGACAAAGATAGTATGATTATCTCTGTCTATGTTTGAAATGAGACAGTCCTTTGACAAACATATTTCATTTAAATATTAGCGGTAAAAATGTCTACTCAAACACGCGTTGGTGGTTTTTTAATCGTTTTGGAGGTAAAGTTGAACATTTTTCATTGTGTATCTGTAATTATATTTTATTGGATTTATTGTGCGTTGTTTATTGTGTTATTTAATATGAGTTCCGACGAAAATATTAAATGAATACCTGTTAATTATACTCCATGTTTAAGGCAACGATGTATGTGAAGCATAATATCAACATAAAAAACGATGTAATCTTAGTTATGTGGCTAAAACTACAGTCAGAAGGATACAAGGCGAAAAATCAAAGATACATAAATATACCTTTGAACATTTGTGTAATAAATTGATTAACTACATGTGTAAAATATACGACACGTGTGATAAAGATAGGTACAAGTGGTAGTTATATTTTGTGCCTAGTTTACTTTTAGTTTCTTTAGAATTAAAACTTTGATTTCGTGGAGATTTCTTTATTTATTTCATTGCATGTTTGAGAAAAGCACTATACATACATCGGCGTGAAAAGGGGTTGTCGGCCTCATAACTATCCGGCCTCACTACGTTCGGCCGTATATATGCATTCGGCCGGCAACCCCTTACTTCCCGGCCTCTGTAGTAATGTACTATTAATATCGAGTTGTATTGCATTGACACGTGCAACCTTAATAGCTATGTCATATTAGATTAGATATTTAACACGATCGTTTATGTGATTATGTCACTAATTTAATACTTATTGACGTAACATGACTAAAAATATCGATGATTCCAGTTTCTTACTTACGTATTCAAGTTATATTGTTGATTTAATAGTAATTTATGTAAATGGTAAGAACGATTTACATATAATGAAATTGTTTTAAGTATAATTTTTACGCAGCATACAGGCATACAGATAATTAAGATTTAAAATCAAATGAAAAAGAAAACAGAAATAAGAAATTGTTGTCTTAAAACAGAATTTAACGTAAGTAAGTACTTAAATAGGTATTGAATATTCGTTCATATTAAGAACAGATATCTTATATATTTAAAATAATTCAAAATACATACTTAATGTGCAAGTTACAAATAAAATTTCTGGAAAAAAAAGTACTACATATAAAGGAAGTTTAGGTTTTCGAAATGGGAAATTTCATTCCCCAATAGGATATTGTGAACGGATTCCGAAACCTCATTTTTCATTCCAGAAAATTTTACTACGAGTATTTCAATATCTGCTACCGGTACTTACTTCCGGTCTGTCGGTCCTGAAAGGAGGAAACGTCATAAATGCTTTTATCACTTAAAGACAAAGGACGCTCGGAGGAAATAGTAAAAGTTTTACAACTGCTATCTTCCTCTAGATCTAGATACCTCATTTAAGAGCTATTGGGACCTCATGTTGGGTTTAACTGTTCTTACTATTAGCAGGCGTGGGCGTGGCTCACTCCGCGATTTCGTCGCGTCGCTGCAACTACATGCGGCCCACACCAATTTCGGTGTCTAGCCATATTAGTTGCCGCGCACCGCTACGGAACGGATTCCTGCTTGCGCTTGCGCCACCTAGCGGTCATATCGTAATAGACGCGTTTTGTTAGAGAGTGAACCTTCTGTACCAAGTACCTACTATTATTTATTGTGGTATTAGTGCTGCAACACAGTGAATATTGTTTATATGTTGGGTCGTTTCCGAATAATATGATGTGCATTTGTAAACAGTTGCTATGAACATAATAGGATATTTGACTACTAGTCAAATCATTTTCTTTTTCGAATTGTCAGAACGATTTTTCTACTATGTAACTTCACGATCAAATTACGTACTTTTAGTTTTATACGGGTTTTAAAATAGAAATTGTGTCTAAAAATAACTACTTTCTACGTTTCTCTATTAATCTTCCGGTGTTTTATTTCTTGTATTGGGTAAAATAATTTATTTTAAATACAGTCAAATACCCTATAATACCTACTAGTGACTGTGAGTTGTAGAACGCGCAAAACCCCATGGATTCATTTTGAAAAAAAAAAAAATTCACACAAGATTATAAATGTTAAGATTAATTATAAGTGGGAAAATAATGCAGTCAAATAGTCAAAATTAATAGGATCAGTTTGTAAATCGCATAATGGGTTCGACTTAGTGAAAATATAAGATATTCATTTCATTTCAATTAACTGTAGTGTAAAGAAATGATAAAAGCTTTATCGTAATACGTTTTGACAGAGGGCTCAGACAAAAACATTCCAGTCGGTTGCGCTTTTTAAAATTGTACGTTTTATATTTCTCGTGGCATTATAAACCGTTGCGACTATTATACTTTTAACATTTTTAAAATTGCCTGGCGCATTTTATAGCCAAACTGCATGTTGTTCTTTATACATCAAGAATCACCACATGCGAATTGAAGCTTAACACTGTTGAACCTCAAATGGTGTTATTTATAAACGTCTGTTAACTATACCAAGCCATTGATAATCGTTTTTCCCTATCTGTCATTTTGACATTTGTGTTTGTTAGAAAGAGACAAAAATTTAACAAAGGTTTGTTAAGTTTTATTAAAGTTAAGGGGGAAAATCATAAAATTACCCGTAAGCTGTGGTAGACGAAGACGAGTTGATTTGAATCCTATATTATCCTATAATAATGAATAATAAAATAAATTTTATCTTTTATCTTATCTTAACTTTTTTGAACCGATGTACCCTCGTTTGACAAATGACATCAGCTTTATGGTAAAGGAAAACATCGTGAGAAAATTTGCATTAACAAGGCAAGTCGCCGCCATAAAAGTTATTACATTAGTTTTGAAAGTACTGAAAATCCCTAGGACTAGTAGTCAAATTCAGGCTTTGTTAGGATGTATTATGTAATCGGGAAAACTCTAAAATGAGAGGATGAAATAATGGAACAACACCTTAATCAAACATTCGCGGCAGATGCCGACCACCTGGGCCACTGCGGTATGGGTTGAATTTTTTCAGAAATCGTGAACCTGTGAACAACATGATGACGTAGGCTTGTGTCATTCACGTGGTTCGCGAGTCTCGAGAGTACCATAGGCGGAGTATATTATTATACCATGGGCGCTTCTGTTCTTTCGTAAATTACATCTTTTTCAGTTAATAATTTATGTAGTAGTGTTAATAAGACAAATTAAAATATTTCATAAAAATTATTTAATTTGTTTGCTAATAGTATAGTTACCTCAACGGCTTTTAACAAAATATAAATGATGTCATTAAAATGACTCGATCTTTCTTGCAGTTTTCAGACGCATAATTGAGATGCAATTATTCATTGTCTGCGCTATGATCTATTTCACAATTGAAAAGAAGTAACATTAACAATACAAAGACCATTAACATAACAAAACTGTTTCATTTTGTAAAAGCCTTTGGCTTAGAACACCTCAATAGCCTATATTATCATACAAATGAGAATTCCCGGTTAATGGAATGAACCTCTAAGTGAATGGATTAGGTTTTAAATGTAAATATATATTTCCTTTTTTATTGTGGGACGTACCACATTATTACAAACTATAAATTGTAAATAAAGATGTCAATCACAATGAAAATATCAACGATGATCAACTCTGGCCAACGTTGGACTCGAACCCACACCCTTGGATTGCCCGTCCAATGCGTTACCAATTCCGCAAAATAATATGTAATAGGCTAGAGGAAAAAAAATCATTAATGGTGACAATCGATCAGGTTTATTTTTAGGATCAAATGTCTATATCTGGGACCCATTGCATTAAAGCAATACAAAAGTCAGAAATGATAGTCAAAGTCCGACAGTCGTACTTCACTCGCGAAACGCTCCTAACAAAACAATAAACAAATAATGTACAAATGACCATGATTACAATGGAATAAATGATATGATATGATAAGTGAACGTGACGTCAAGGTCACTAAGAGCCCATTTTGAATGTATGGACAAAGCAAGAAAATTGCGTTTTTGTCGGTGAAACATTGCGTTTATGTATATAGTTGTGATACAATCTTTTTTTGAATAAAATGTAAGGAATCGAATGGTACCCTTACTTTTCTCCTTTTTGGAAGTTAAAAAACTACCTAAATTTTAACTCGTGTATTTTTGTATTATTTCCATATATTATTAGTTACTATTTGTTATAAAATTCAACATGTGTCACCATCCCTAATATAGCGTGTGTAGGTGGTTTTGAACATCAGGCCAGTTTACTATTACTTCTGCTGTTACAGGCGCCATCAAAAAAATCTGAACTAAGCCTCTATTGTTAAGATATATCTGATCGCGACTGTTCGAGTAGTGGCGTTATATCCATAAATAAGCTTTAGAGGTCCATGGCTTCAATGTCGTGTGCCAAAAAAGCCGTGTCCACCTCATGGTTACGAACTCAAATATTTTCGCAAGCTCGCACCTTGTTTCCCTTCCACTTTTATTACGCATTAATAAGGTTTAAAATCCAACACGTAAGGCTGTTTAAATGAGCTTGTGTAAGTTAGCTGTAGTATAAATTAATCGAGGCAAGTCGAACCTGGCTTTCGTTAAAATCCGGTCTTGCTTTACATACTCGTACTTTTATTTGTGGTGGCGAGAAGGCTGATGTACGGGCATAACCGTGCACTAGATATAGCATTGTGAGTGTGAGATAATTTAATTGGCTTTTCTTACCCTCTAGGTGCCCAGAGGTCTAAAAAACCGGCCAAGTGCGAGTTGGACTCGCGCACGAAGGGTTCCGTACCATTACGCAAAAAACTGCAAAATAATCACGTTTGTTGTGTATGGGAGCCAAATTTTAATATTCGTGACGATTCGTGAAGAGGTAACAGGCAGACAGACAAAGGTGTGAGTTGCTTTTGCATTTTATAAGATTAGTATGAATATGAATATATTTAATAGTGAAGACTTGTGCTTGCCACTCATCCACAAGTGGTAGCCGCGAGTTGAATGCTCTGTGATGTGCACATATTTAGATATGAATATGATTTAAATATCATTATCACCGAATCTATTTGCACACACATGCAAACATTATATACATCTTCACATCACACCTTATACTGTCAAATTGGCATAATATTTTGGTGTTTTGAATACTAGGCATAGTATGTATACTATGTATGTATGTAAACACTTTATTGCACATAAGACAGGTTAAGATATACAATTAAACAGAAAATATACTATGTACAAAGGCGAACTTATCCCTGTAAGGGATCTCTTCCAGTCAATCTATAGTATGTTTTTATTAAAAATAGAAATGGTTCTACTATGAATGTATAAAATTTTGCACCTGAACGCAATTTTGCATATGCATATAAACGGTGCGGCGCGCAGCGTCTTTTAAATTGTTAATACCAATAGTAGGGATAAAGCTAAAGAACTCTCTTTAGATCGGGTTGAAATGCTTTATCTAATGGTGATAAATCACAACGCAGTTTCCTCATTAGGTCCACCGAATGCTAGCAATAGTTGCAATGCTGGGTTCTGACTTAAGGTAATATAAGTACTTTGTTTTAGTCTGTCTAGACTGATAAATTGTTCGAAGTTCGATGTGAAGTGCCCGGACTGTTTTAGAAAATCAGAAAATGTTTACAATTTTAGACGGCAATTTCAAATCTCAGAAGAGCAATGAATGAATTTCATTTATTTCTAATTAATTTTGCATAGTTGAATAATCGAATAAAACTACGTAACTTAGTAGTTGAGTTTCATCAGTGACATTTGAAATGCCAATTTAATTAAATTAGTTTTCTAAAACGAACTTACTTTCTCGATTTAGTTCGTTTATCGTAACTTCGAGTTCAGTGAACGAGTTCTTATGTAAACAGACCTACTATGCAGTATATAATTTAACATGCAGCGCGTAAAACTAAGTTATTATATACTATGTATGTATGTTATGTTTGTTATTGAGTAAGATATATTTTTCACATCACCTATTCGAAAAAGGGCTTATTTTTCCCCGCTAGGAGGGATCAAAGTGCCACTTTTCTTCCCTGCTAGTAGGGACCAAAGTGGCACTTTTCTGTTCTATCATACATTTTTTTTAGGTAATTAATATTTTAGAACTTTAGAACATAATAATTTCCTATATTAAATCACATTTACAATAGGGTCTATCGCGAATTTATTTTGTTACCTTTATTTACCAACGTTTTGACACTGGTTTCACTGGTTTAAATGTTATATTAATAATTTCCTCTTAGGTGATGTGAAAAACAGTATGTGTCAGTTGTGTCACATGGTAGCAATTGTTTTTCCATCTTGGGCGTTATGTCCCTCACTAGTACGCTCAAGATTCAATTTTAGAATCCCTTGCTACGCTCAGTATTCAATTATAGAATCCTTCGCGTAAATATGTAATGCCAATTAGCACGTAATGTTTAGCAGTTAGTGCTTATTGAATGAAAAATAAATAAATGAAAATAGTGAATTTATTTATAAAGAAAATTAAAAAAAAATAATATTTAGTTACATGTAAAAAATCCGCAACGCAGGCTTCGTCAGGTGGCCACAAATGCAAATCAGCAACATGCTTCGTCCCAAAAATACCAATGATGATATCCGCAACAGGCTTCGTCACTTTTTTTTTTTTTGTTTAAATAAAATAACCGTCACGAATCGCACCTGGTTCAAATGTCCCCATTACGCTGGCAGCGTTACCGCGCTGAATGGCCAACGAGATCTGTTGGACCAGGTACGATCCGGACCGAGGGTCGCACCCCCTGTCCCTCAGCCGCCGACCCAAATCCCCCACAAAGTCCCTAGCCTCCACAGCCCAAGGTCCCGCAGTCTCGACTGCAACCGGCACAAAGTCGTACGTTGGTTCCAGGGCAGAGTACTTGGCATGCTTCATTTTGGCGGCATACTCCGCGGCAGTACCAGCAGACCTGACGGTGAGACTCAAGTGGGACGGCGCAAATGTATAAATGAAATGAAATGAAATATATGTCATTTTGCTCCCTTGTGACACAATCTACTGTTTTAACTAGCCTATAAGAGTATCCCACTGCTTGGCAAAGGCCGTCTTTCTTATAATTTGGTGCTATCCAATGCACACTCCCACCACTACAAAATATATCGAGGTCGTACCGCCATCTCCGTTTTGGTCTTCTTCTGCCCCGAGATCCGTCCTGTGGGATCCAGTCTGAGGCTAGTTTGGCCCAGCTTTTCGGGTGCATCAGCAGACGTGCCCTGCCCAGTCCCACTTTAGCTTAAAATATTTATTAAGGTTTAAATAAATAGGCCGGCTAAGCATGTTGGAACACGCTCTATGTATAATTCTATTTGCTTATCAACTATTACTTTTTGTTTGCTCTATATTCTGCAACTACAACTACACATTGTTTAGAACTGACATCCACTCTCATAGTTCACAAAAACGACTTGTAAATGCTGTTTAGGTTTTTGTTCGCACCATGTTGCGTTTGAAAGTAATGCAAACCTGCGCGTCGGGAGTAAAAAATGTAACCAGAGTAACGAAAATACCAGTTCTACCACTGCATTCAGATGTGGTTTAAGGCTTGACTGAGTACTACGGTTTTGTATTATTTATTTATTTAAACTTTAGTGTACAAAATAATGTACAAATGGCAGACTTAATGCCTAATAAACCAGTCAACCATCGGGCTAAACAGAGACATGTAAAAATGGTGCAAGGAGAAAAGTAAGAATATATTTATTAGAACTATCGCAAACAACTGAAAAACTTGATAAAACAAATAAAAATACTAGAATTATATTAGGTATTTATACTACTACATATTTCACATTATGACATGAAATTGGTCCTGGACGTGTCATGTCACTCATGTCGTAAGTGCGTAGCTCAACCATAAGCCACGAAATGTCATTAGAATAAAAACAGGATTTCTAGTTTTTGAGTTCAAAGAATACCATTTTGGAACTTTAGGAAATCGACACTACTGAAATGCTTTAATATCGGTTACACGAACTTGTTAACCTGAGCTACCAGAAGCGTGAGAATCTTTCCATTCCTTCCTTTTTGTTTACACGTTAAGACGTGTGTGGCGAGAGGCGCATAGCGACATCTACCGTAAGATTTTCCTAACTTAACAGCACCCGGAGTCCAAAATTATATTGTTGTTACTCTGGTTACGTCTCTACTCTCAACCAGTGCCTTATACATGGTCATAGATCTAAGTAATGGGCTCGGAGCATAGTAAAAACCTAGCCGACAAGTCTAAACAACTCTGTCGCAATTTAATTTACACGCCAAGTGGCTGGAGTTACGGAAATTGTGATACTAGGTTTTACTGTCTGCCTTTTCTAGATGTTGTGTTGTTTCACATACCATGTCACGGATGTGGGTTTTAATGTATTTTGTCTTTAGAACTGACATTTAAAGGACACAACCATTTATTTATTTATTTTAAACTTTATTGCACAAGAACAAGTACAAAAGGCGGACTTAATGCCTTGAGGCATTCTCTACCAGTCAACCACTGGGCCAAACAGAAATTGTTAAGGTGGGTGCAGTGCGATGCGAAAAAAAATAATTTCTAAATATAAATTCTAATACTAACGCCAATATACAAACTAGTAATATTTATATACTATAATACCTTTATAAACTACATAAATAAACAATATAAATACATATACAAATTTATCATATAATATACATAAATATATATTTGCATGTGCGGGGAAGGGGGGAGGGGTCCCACTAGACAGTATCTAGCAGGTGCTTGTAGAGCATTATGTTATTAGTTTCATAAATGTAACCTATATTTCCCTTTTTATGATTGTCTTGTAGTGTGACAGAAGAACATAGCGGAAAAGTACGCAACAAAATGGAAATAAGTTATATAAATACAATAAAATATCGAACTAGCAGTTTGTCAGCAAGACATTTCGCGCTCCACTTACCCCCGTCCGTCCGTCTCGCTAAGCCCCCCTTAGGGCGCCCTGCTGGTTGGAACCCCCTGTATATCAACATTATCAACCTGTATTGTCTTATACCTTTGTCAATTTTATCGACTTTTTCGTAAATACCGTAGCAATCTGAATCGTTGGCTTATCAGCTGTAAATGGGCGCCCGCATTTGAGGACTCCGTTTTTAGGGTTGCGATAAGGAAGGAATTTATCCTATTTAATGCCCGTCGGTTTTGGTTTCATCTCGATCATCATTACTAGGAAAGACGCGTAGGACGTTAATGTCAAGTTGCTTACGTCATACCGAACCTTTCCTAGTGGGTAGCTGGGTAGGTTAGGTACTTTAATTTTGGTCAAATGTATCTTGAATATATACGTTCTTATAAATATTAAATACGTGTGGTATCGTAACATCTTAACAACTTGTCCCTGAATGAGACCCTCATTTATTAATTAGAACAATTCTTAAAAAAATATTTTTGTTTAAAATCTAAAAAAAATACATTTTACTCTGTCAGGTTTCGATGTGTGAATTCGATTGATTTGGTAATAGTGTTGATGTTATTCATCGACCAAATCGAATCCAATTTGATCAAATCATAATACTTGCGTCTGATCTATTAAATAAAATGTGCGAGCCATGATGTTTCTGAAGAAACGCACAGCGCACAGTCCTACACTGTGCGTTTCTTCAGAAACGTCCTGGCTCGCGCAGCTAAATTGTGTAATGATCTGTCGCCTGCGGTATTTCCGGACCGATACGACCTTCAAACCTTCAAGAAAAGAGCGTACTCCGGGCTTAAAGGCCGACAATGCACTTGCAACCTCTGGTGTTGCATGTGTCCATAGGCGACGGTAATTGCTTACCATCAGGCGATTCGACTGCTCGTTTGCCTCTTATTGCGTAAAAAAACAAGCGCGAACGACGTCTCAGATGCAGATAATTAGGGTAAGGTGCATTAGTCTAAATGTCTATTAAATAAGAAACACTCTACGTTCTAACAAGTCTAACAACCCCTACCGAGATGCTTTGATAAGCGTTGCGGAGGCGTAAGTGTTGCTAAAGTATAAACTTCTTGCTCGTTAAGAAGAAACTTGCCATTTTCTAAGCTATCCAATCTCCTGTTTTCGAAATTAAAATTTACGTCGACAGGTACCAACGTGTGAGTTTAGAATTTTAAACAGTTATATTTTTAGTTACAGTATCCTTAGAGATAGCAACCACAAAAAAGAGGAACCTTGAGTAACTAAGCCACACAGGTAATAAGAAGTAAAATGTAGGGATTATTGCAGTTAATAACACAAAGAAAGGTGGATGAAAAAGAATATATTGGCTTACAAATATGCGCTAATGATTTAAAAACCCGGCCAAGTGCGAGTCGGACTTGCGCACGAAGGCGTCCGTACCATTATGCAAAAAACGGCAAAAAAATCACGTTTGTTGTGATATTTTTAACTCATAATTTTAAACAGTAAGTTTTACGCGATTAAGTCCCGTGTTAGTTTAAAATTATGAGTGAAAATCGTGTTTATATTATATTTTAAACTGCATTAAAATATAAAATCCGTTCCATTTTCATTACAAATACGACCTTGTGTCACGTGTCACGTCTTTATCTATGTGTCACTCACAGATCGTTTACTTTGTATTGTTCAGTTTTGCTATACAGGGTTTTGCAACTAGGAAATAATAAGATACTTGGCGTGGTGATGTCAGTACCAAGATAATAAGTTTTAATAAGGTGGGTTAAGTCAACATATATCATGTGTTTGTTGACCTTTGACTACCATTGATATTTTATAAATATAGTGATGACAATGAGCAAGCCTATTATAATTAGTAAAATGACTTAAGAACAGCTTTGGTGTATAGATTATCTAGCCTATCTATTATAGACATTGGACAGTTCGATATGACGCTATATGCCAAAACAATGCCAAAAATGCTTTGCACCATTTTAGAAAAGAGCAGATACTCTTCAAACTGCTGGATCGATTTCTATCAAACCACTGCAAGAAAACGCCGTTTCACGTAAATAAAACCGCATCGAAATCGGTCCATCTATGAGAGAGCTACTATGCCACAGACAGACAGACATTGAAGTCAAACATTTTTGCGTCGGGAGTTATAAACCAAACAGCATATGTGACGTTCCAAGGAAAAAGGTACCTTATGGCGGTCGGCGCTTACGTCACGTAGCACCGCATTAGTAATTGGAGGGTCGTTAATAATAGCGTAAGTGCTAACCGCCATAAGGTACCTTTACCCGTGGAACGTCACATATAAATAGCTACTGAACATAACACCATTATGGCAAAAAGACAAAGACGAAGTAATATGCAGACTCAAAATCCTCAGTTTAAAATCAACAAGGAAAAAACATAATGAGATCAAGCTTAAAGCTAGACAGACAAGTGAATCCACTTAATTATGTTGATATGTTATTAACATACTATATTTATATGTTAATAAACTGTAGATAGCGAGAGGAAAGTCCATTGCCGGGTCGTTCGCGTCATAGCAAATATTGATGGGGGCATTATCGCGAGATACGTGTGCTATTTTGAACATACCACTTTCTCGTAATGATATGGCTCCTTTACACGATGGGCCATCATACTGGTCCACTAAGATGGGCCAGCGTGTAGAGAGGGTAGTGGTTTCGGATGACTTATGGCGTGGCGGGATGGCGATGGGATGGCCACGGTGTTGGTTTTTCGTCCGCACATCAAAGGTAGTGGGCCAGCGATGGTGCGTACGCGCGCATCTACACGTGGCCCATTCCATAGTGCGTGCTCTCAACCATCTGGGCTGGGCTGGGCCATCGTGTAGAGGAGCCATAACCATCGCATGGACATCTCGCTGGTCCAGCGTTGGGCCATCGTGTAGAGGAGCCAATAGAGGCAGCGACATGGAAAAGGTAAACACTGACAATATACAGGGTGGCCAAAAAATATGTGCTTTCCCGTTGCCAGGGAGGTTTTGGGATTATACTGAGCAACTTTTACTATGGGACCAACCACGAAATCGCGAAATGTTTTTTTACCCTACCATAGAAAATTAGCCAAAATGTATGAAACAGCCAAGTTTTTTTTCGCAATTTCGGGGTTGGTCCCATAGTAAAAGTTGCTCAGTATAATCCCAAAACCTCCCTGGCAACGGGAATGCACATATTTTTTGGCCAACCTGTATATACCATGCTTACGATACGTTTTTATGTTGTTTCTGATCGTTAATGTTCTTTTAAAAGCTCCCTAGAATTTTATGTCCAATACTTTGGGCTAGGACCTTTTTCTTCTGTCAAATTATATTTAAATATGTGTCGAAGCCTTAATTCCAAAACAAGGTAGTGCATGACATTTTGTCTGCCAAATAATGTCTCGTCAAAACTAAATAGCACCGCATATTACAATCACAACTAATTTACTATCAATCAATATCCATCAAATCTTCCACCTGACTTGTATAAAACTATCAATCACGGGACATATCGTTTATCTCAAACGGAAAGTTCCTAGTTTATATAAGCAAACAGCTCGAATCATATCGACATTTATATTCTGCATATTAACACTTGATATTTCTATTTTCCGCAAATTCATGTTAGCTCAATTCATGTGAATATTAAAGTGAAGTGAGTCTAAACCGTAAAATGATTTAATGTTATCATGTCTCACAACAGTTTAAATTCGATTCATGTGAATATCTTGAAAGTGGCGGCGCGACTCGAATACTGATAAAGATAAAGATTCTTTATTTGCAAGAATACTTAATTCTAAAATACAGATGTTGTTTTTTTAAACGTGTTTTTCATAACGACATGCAAATTTTCAAAAAAAAAAAAAATGTCTAATAGTATAATTAATAGATTAAAATTCCAATATTAAAATTCATAATAAGTAATTGATTGATTAATTAATAATAAGAACACTTAACTTAAATAAATACATTTGTCAAACTGATCTGGTTATCACGACGATTTCAAAGGGACTTGGAATTTCTTTCGATAAATTCAGATCTTCTTACATGGGTGTGTCTTCACGTGTCGATATTCAATTTCCAATACGTTTAAGATTAACTGAAAGTCTATTAGTGTGAAGTCTAGTACGTTTGGTAAGCTTTTATTGGAATTGCAAAGCGTGTCCCGGATCGTCCCTTATTTAACAAATCACGTTTGCAATAATTGGGGATACCGCCGTTTAGCCAAAATATTTTTCGCCAAATTTCACTTCCCAACAAACTTATGGCATCAGTTTCATTTCCCAAATGAAATTTTAGCAAGTTTTTTACTTCGCAACCATTTCATTTCCCAACCCCATATTGCGAAATGAAAATGACGTACTAGGTTGGGTTAGGTTAGGTTGGATTATGAAAATTTGCGAAATGAAATTTTGCCAAATGATAATTTGCGTAAAATAGTTTGGGAAGTAATACTTTGGGAAACGATTTTTGGCAATACATTAGTAAACCCAATAATTGTCTCTGTGTCTTGCTATTTTGTTACACTGTATTATTATTTACAACTTTTACCTCCGACGTTTCGAGGACGGCGCCGCGTTGTGGGGGGGGGGGGGGCGTCGTTGTAAATAATAATGAGTAAAAATCGTGAAAGTTTTAATCAGTGTTTTTATTACACTTTGTTTTAAAAAATAGCTTACTTACGCAGGCAGGCGTGGCTCACTCCGCGATTTAGCCGCGTCGCTACAAGTACATGCGGCGCACACCAATTTTGGTGTCTAGCAGTAGTAGTTGCAGCGCACCGCTACGGAACGGACGCCAGCTCGCGCTTGCGTTACCTTGCGATCATATCTAACGTAATAGACGCGTTTTGTTAGAGAGTGAACCTTCTGTTCCTAGTACTATTAATTATTCTGTGACCCAGGTATAAAAATGTTAGACTGACCAATCTTAAGTAACGTGGGAAAAAGAAATAAGGAAGAAATTACCGAGTGTCAATGTCCCAGTAAAATTATACATCGATAACGTGAACCACTTTTATTTTCTGCGCTATTAATCGCAACGTTTTTGCAGTGCGTTAGCTATGCGGATCCGTGCGTGGTTGGTATCCGCAAAATGGGATTTTCGAAGACCTTAATACATGCTATTAGGAACTAGATTTCTCTGGCTGGTGAATCAAGTCGCTAGACGCAAATTCGACGTAATCGTCCCGCGACGGGTGAATCAGAGTGCGAGAGCACGCAATATGTTTTACCTTCAATAAAATGGGAACTCGAGACACTTAATTTTATTTATAAAAATGTAGAAGCGCTTTTTGAACGAAATTGGACACGTCGATTCAAATGTAAGTTCTTCACATTCGATTGTGAACTGAGAGAAAGATTGCGCTCTCTCGTAACTCCGTTATAATAACTTTTTAACCAACTTAATAACTGGCTAATATTGGAAACAATAACACTGTGAAATAGGAAAGGAGTCAACCCAATCCAATTTCCTTTTTGTTGAACTTCAATTACTGAGAATCGTCTGATCTTGTTTTCTGCGAAATGCAATTTTACTAACGAGTTACGCCACGCGGCAAAATGAGAAAGCTAATTTCTTGACTCACTGACTTTTCTGACTAGACTAAACCTACGCTTTTCTATGTCACGTTGGGGAATTGGCTGCCCTTTATGACGACGGGAAGTATCCCGTTGCTGGAAAATAACGCGCTGTAAATGTGGTTGTCATATATTGCTCCGTGTAGGTATAGATATATCCACGCAAAGATCCAAAATGTAAACAAACAGACAAACAAACAGGATAAATAACTAAATAATAATCGTCTGGCTTAAGAAATATTTCTGTTTGCCCAGTAAACCGTAATTGGTATTGACATTGTGTATAATTTAATTTGTATAAATACCGTGTAAGACGTTTTACGTTTTGCTAACGACTGATATAATGTAGTTTAGTTAGATAAGTACTTTGCTACGTAATAAGTAGAACAAGGATGTATGTCGGTAGATCTTTGAGACACTCGCCTAAATAGAACCCTGACCAAGATCCATTAGGATTTGTATGAAACATTACATAATTAGTTTGACGTGAAGTACATTTGTTTCATATTGTACACCAAATTAGCGATTTGGCACTAGATGTAATGTTTGTAAACTTTATATTGTAATTTAAATTAGACGTAGACAAAACCGAGCGAATAAAATGGAAGAACATACACAGTGCCAAGGGTAACCAGTTCATTGACCGTATAAAAACCTATTTAAATCAAGATATTGAAGACAAAGAAAAGCCGGCGCACCAAAAGTGGACAGATTTTGAAGCGTATTGTCAGGAAAACGCAAGAAAGTTACTCGGCGTATCTAAAGGTGGCCTTGCTATGGCAAAAGACACTACATGGTGGAATAGCGATATCAAAGAATTAATCAATGCTAAGCGCGACGCGTTTAAACTATGGCAAAAATCTGGGTTAGAGGAAGACCGAGAGGGTTACAAAACGTTGAAAACCATAACAAAAACTGCAGTCGCACAAACAAGAGCAATGTCCAACCAAAAGTTTTATGAGAAATTAGAAAGCGCTCCTGATGAAACTTCCATATTCAAAATTGCTAAACAACGCCACAAATCATCACTGGATATCAAATACAATAAATACATAAAAGACGATCAAGGTAGATTACTGACAGATAATGTATCAATAAACCGTAGATGGAAACATTATTATGAAACACTCCTTAATGAAGAGTATGCTAGTGAGACACTACCCCAGCTACCACCTTCTGAGGGACCTATAGACTGTATATCACCGACAGAAATAAAACACGCATTACGTCAAATGAAGTACCACAAATCCGTCGGACCTGATAACGTTCCGGCTGACATCTGGAAAGTATTGGGAGAGGATTCATTGCCCTGGCTAGCAAATCTCTTCAATAGGATTTTGATACAGCGACAAATACCACACTCTTGGCGCAGGAGCTATCTTTGTCCCATATACAAAAATAAAGGCGACGTCGCTAATTGTAACAACTACAGGGGTATAAAGTTAACATCGCACACCCTAAAGCTGTGGGAAAGAGTCATTGGAGCACGGCTAACAGCGATTGCTAAAACCACAGAAAACCAGTTCGGCTTTACTGCAGGAAGATCTACCATAGAGGCTATACAGACTTTAAGAATACTTATGGACAAATACAAAATAAATAAGGAAAATCTGTATATGGTCTTTATTGACCTCGAAAAGGCATTCGATAGGGTCCCGAGAAAGCTGGTATGGCAGTCGCTCCGATCGCAGAAAGTGCCTGAAGTTTACATTGACTTGATCCGAGACATGTATCAGGATGTCACCACCCAGATCCGTAGCTCCGCCGGTATAACCCACCCGTTTAAAGTCGAAGTAGGAGTACACCAGGGATCGGCTTTGAGCCCATTATTATTTAACCTGAGTATGGATTACATCACAAGAAACATCCAAAAAGAGATCCCATGGAGTTTATTGTATGCAGACGACATAGTGCTAGTGGAGAACACCGCATCAGAGCTCCAAAAAGTTTTAGACGTATGGGTAGCTGAAATTGAAAAACACGGTCTGCGAGTGAGCCGCACCAAAACGGAGTTTATGGAATGCGACTGGCGGAACGGAAGAGGTTGGCTGTAATCTTGTAGTGGACGGAAATAAAATCCCAAAGGTGTCGCGTTTTAAATACCTCGGCTCTATGCTGACACATGACTCAAAAATCGACCTAGATGTGGACCATCGAATTAATACGGCTTGGCTTAAATGGAGAACGCTGTCCGGCGTTCTGTGTGATAGAAAAGTGCCAATAAAAACTAAGGGCAAAGTATATAAGGCGGCCGTCAGACCTACCATGACATATGGTTCCGAAGGCTGGGCAACTTTGAGGAAGCACGAGCAAAAGCTCCACACAGCAGAGATGAAAATGCTCCGGTGGGCAGGAGGCGTGACGCGCTTAGATAAAGTGCGGAACGAATATGTAAGAGGTTCCTTCAAAGTTGCACCAATAGCCGAGAAGGTCAAGGAGGGGCGACTAAGATGGTACGGGCACGTCATGAGGCGAGACGATAGCCACCCCGTAAAAACAATGCTGGACATTAATAGCACGCAGCGACCAAGAGGCAGAGGCAGACCGCCCGCCACTTGGTGGTACACCGTCGAGAGGGACCTAAAAACCCAGAATATCCCATTGTTGACAACCCAGGACAGACTGGCCTGGCGCAAGCGCACAAGAAGGCCCGACCCCAAATGAAGTTGGGATTAAGGGCAGGAAGAAGAAGAAGAAGAAGAAGATATTGTAATTTAAATAAAATTCCAAAGGTAAAATTATGAACTAACTTTGTGAAATCTTGGTTCCGTTATGGATCAAGAGGCAAAAGCATCAGAATTGCTTAATCTCAGTGTGTTAAAAATACCATTTCTACTTCATTTCATTCATTTTTTCATTTTTTATTTCTATTTCATTTTTGTGGTAATTTTTAGTACCTATCACATGTCGCTGGCCAGTCATAAGTTTTCCTTCTTGATTGGAAGGTCAGATGGCAGCTACTTTCATATAAATTTCTATTGAAATACACCGTTACGTACGACTGGCATTGATATGCTACAACTAAAAATAAAGTGTTAAACGTCATCTAAAATGCATAATAGATACGACATTAACATTTTAATCTCATTTGTATTCGGATTTGCTGGAAACAAGTTACTTGCAATAGTCAATTTATTATTCAAATTGCTGTCTTAAGCTTCGTATGTATAAGAGTTAAGTTTATTATACAGTAGCAGCTGGTGCAGTGAATAACTAATGTGGCCTCTGATCTAGCTTAAAGTATCAGATCATCCTTTAGATGGAGCATATTTTTGTTCACCATATATATGTAAATTTACTGTATTTTTATACTGGGCACTTGTAAAGCACGAGTGTGACCGCTCAATTCAGAATTAGACATTTACAACCTATGCTGAAAATACATAAATGAAAATTTGAGGTGTCTAAAAATCAAAATAAATAACAGGCTTTCGTAGTATAAATTAAATTCAATTATAATATAAACTATGGTATGCTGCAACTGAATTTTATTACAGCGTCAAGTATTTCATGCGAGCGTCTATGTTAGATAAGCGCGAATCTTCTATGCTTTTCATAATGCGTATACTAAGGGACGTTATCTATGCTCTGAGTACAGTCATCACCAGAGGCAGTGAACAGGATAAGGACTGTTATTCCTATCTAATGCATAACATAAACGTTCGACCAAAACCAATGTGACTGACGACAAGGTCCATAACATTGTCTACTAAGACCAGCGCACTTCGCGTTAGCGTTGGACTCTGTAAGCGACTGGATTAACACCTAAGCTCCCAAAAGTATGACAAAACCGTACGATCAGAACATAAGGTTGATTTTAAAAATCTACTTCGTTTGGCGCTGACTGCTTCAACTCAAGGATGGTAGTAAATACTACGCTGTTGAATAAGTCCACACTTCTAAGTCTTTTTCATTTATAAGAAAATGGCCAGCATTCAGTAACATCTGTCACTTTCAATATTGAAGCGTATTGAGAATTTTATGTTTTCTTCAGTAGAAAACAGTAAAAATTCAATTTCAGGTCTACCGCTTATGCTGTTACGTTTATCTAATACAAACTGGTCGAATTCTTGGCTGCGTGAAGCTTATTTAGTATTATGTGAAGTAAGTAAAAACGTAATATAAAAGGGCGCCAAATGCAACAATAGACGGTCGATAGCCAGTTTATTATCTTACAGTTTTTAGCTTATTGGGATCAACCAGTATCGTGCAGCACGCCAAAGACTAGGAGCGGTGTTAATCAAACTATGTAGGTACTTATTTTGTGTGTACCGTCACGTCTACTTTTTGGAGTCTTATGGTACAAATATTACGTTATACAATTATACACATTGCACGTCGATAAAATTCCGTCTAAAAAAAATCCGTTTTTAACTATTACCGTTACCGATCTTCGTATATCGCACTTTCTGCATATAGCATACCATTTTCTTGAACCCGCGTAAGACAACAGACATCTTAATCACCCTTTCTTCTCAAAGCATCTAATAGGTAATCTCGTTACGGTTACCGACAACATTACAATGGAACAAAGGCTTTGATGTCTCACTTATCGTAACGTTCCGCTATACGTGACGTGTGTCAATAAATTAAACATTCATTGTTCGCGCTCTGCGAGCTTACCTTCGACCTCTAAACTCACGTGAACTGTGGTCTGCGATATTACAAACGCTTACCGTGTTCGAAGTATAGTCACCACATTTGTCGATGCTGGAACGGCTAAAGCCTGGTCATGAGTGTCATGACATGGGAGAGATAAAAATGTCATTCTTTTCGTTTCGATTCTGACGACGCGACCTGATTTCGCTAGGAACCTCCTCCTCAGCATCCTATAGGAGCTCAGTGGCTCAGGTTAAGGCTAATCCCAAGTGTTAACTGATGCACTAGATTCTATGTAAGCGACTATTGCTTAATCCTTTTTAATCCAAAGAGAAGAGAAGAAAGAATTACCTCACAAAGTTTCCTTTTTGCAAATAGCTTGTGGTGAATGTCAAATGAAAAGCCAAGCTTAAAATTCCGAGCCAGGATATGTAGTTACTAGCAAGGGTTCGAACTTACGACCTCTGGTTTGGAAATCGCATGCCTGGCTCGGCTATAAATGGTTTACTCGTAAGTTCGCTTTCCTAAGGTACGCATAATTCTTAGGCCTTGGTCTCTGATGACCCGCACGTTGCGTACTGTGTCACATTCTCACATTATATGGCCACACAGCAACATGTTGGAGACAGAAACATTTCTATAGAATGTGACGCTGCAGCCAGCAAGCTCGCGGAAACTTAGTAATGCTAAGCAGAAAGAGAAAATGAAATAAATTAAAGGAAATTTAATTTTATGTAACGTGTACTTTTATGTAAAGTTTACTTTGTCTTTTCCAGGTCATCACCACGCGCGCCTTCTTCACCTACCTCCAGCCTTAGCCTGTATTCATCACTGCCAACTATTCCGCCCTACGCGCTTAATGTCGCTATGCTAGACGAGATCCATGTTAAATCTGAAGACCGAGCCAGGAAACTGGGTTGCTGGCGTACGTGACGTCACAGCACGAACGTCATGAGTCAGCCTCAGGACGAGGCCCGAGCGGCTAGGATACAGAAGTATAAAGAAGAAAGGAGGAAGCAACTTACGGCGAGAACGGCGACGCTTTTCTCAGAAAATGTCACGCAAAGGTGAGTTCAATAATCGACCTTCTTGCACTTACTGATGAGTCAAAGCCTCATCATAGTGGCGTAACATGAAAAACCGGCCAAGTGCGAGTCGGACTCGCGCACAAAGGGTTTCGTACCATTACGGAAAAAACCAGCAAAAAATCACGTTTGTTGTAGGGAGCCCCACTTAAATATTTACTTATATTATTCTGTTTTTAGTATTTGTTGTTATAGCGGCAACAGAAAGACATCATCTGTGAAAGTTTCAACTGTCTAGCTATCACGGTTCATTAGATACAGCCTGGTGACAGACAGACGGACAGCGGAGTCTTAGTAATAGGGTCCCGTTTTTACCCTTTGGGTACGGAACCCTAAAAAGGACTTTGTCCAGCTGTGGACTGACACAGGCTGATGACGTTGATGATGAATATGAAAGGCCACTTTTTCTGGCCACTTCTCTCAGTCATGTACCAGTTCATGATTTTGTCGCTATCTACCGAATATGTGACTAGGAAGTTGGTAGACAAAACATTGACCACTACTATATGACTTGGACTATCTGCCTTTGCCGGACACCTCCACTTTAATTGGCCTACTATTATTTCATTCCGTTACTGATTTGCACAGACATAGGTACATTTCACAATTATGAATGGACAAGATTTTATTTGACGTTTCTCGTTTGATTCACAGTATTTATGTTCACAGCATAATAAGGCACAATTTATGTCTATTCTGAGAAAAACTGCTCAGTAGTTTCCAATAAAATTGATAATTTATTTAAGTCAATGATAATGCTATTTTCTAAATGAACATAACATTCGATATGACTTTGTTTTCAGGCGCCCGAGAAGAACGGAGCGGACGCCTTTGGAGGAAACGACTGCTAATCTTAAATCCTCTTCAGAATTGAACCTCAACTCTATTTCTACTTCAGTGCCTATTAGAACTACACGCACTTCACGCTTAAGAGCTGCCGCCGCCAACCATTCTGATTCCTCGCTGCCTCCTAGAAAATCCACCAGAAGTTCTTCCGTTCAATCTCTTCTAGAAGATAATAAAAACAAATCGGCCAAGAGCTCGAAAATAATAGATAGAGATAAAACTAAGTCCACTCTCAACAAAAGGACTAGTAATCAGAAGGAGAATCAGAAAGCCATTCCTGACACGTGCCTTTCTGAAAAGGCAATTGGTGCTATTAGATCGAAACCTAAACATTCCAGTAAAAATATTTTAGAAAAAGACAAACTTAATTTATTAGTCAGTAGTCATAAAGAAAAGAATGTTAACGAAAACAGCGGTTTGAAGTTAGAGAAGACTCAAATTGAAATTAAAGACATTGAATCTAAAGATGGTGATGTAGAAAGTGAAGAAACCGTAACAATTGACTTACATGTCAACGGAGAGGAAATTTTGAATGAAGTTTTACTTGATAAAAGCATTTCTCCTAGTTTGGAAAAGGAAAAATTTGAAGATTTATTTAATAGATCTGTCGTCGAAGAGGAGAAAGTTCAGACGAAACAGCTGAATAATAACGATAATTATTTGGATATTAATTTAACCAATGTGCTCAATAATAGTCCCAAAAGTTACATTCCTATTATGAAAGAACCAGCGATTAAGAAGTTAGACGTTATTGTGAAACTAGAAGATAGTGTAGTAGTGCCAATGGTTAAGGATGTGGAAGTGGGGGGTTTGTTGGGGGCTGTGTGTGTTGGTAAAGTTGAACGGTTCAGTGAATTGCTCAGTAATCTTTGTTCGCCTTGTGAAGCCGACGTTTTATTTGAAGACATCTTAGTTGAAAACGGGATTGACTCTGGCGGTGAATCGGTAAGTAAATAATCCTGAGCTCCCAGTATTTTGATTTATTTCAGGTTTACCAACAGTTACAACACTGAATAAATGACAAGCTAAAATGCCAATAAAAATATGATCCATTCGTGTTAAGCTTAGGTATTTGTCAACTGCGTTTAAGAGCTTGCACACTGACTTTTTGCAGCGATCTGCATCATAGACTTCGTTGCTGATACTCCATTGTTTTGTGCGCTAGCTTATTCAAAAGGGGTTTTGACTCTGCACACGACTTTAGATCCAGTATTTTGCTTTTATCGTGATGGTATCATTGAGAAAAGTTGCCGTGTGCTGCTACTTATTATAATTTGCACATTTCATTCGCTACTGTATTTGATTACAGATGTAGTGTAGTGGTGCATAATTGTTTGCCATCGTATTTTCACGGAAACGCACGAACGTGTTATGCTATTTCAGTCAGTCTCAGTACAATAAGTACTGAGGTTGACAGAAGTAGCATGACAAAATACGAACGCTCTTCACTAACGTAAAAATATATGGCGGAAGGTGAAACTACGCAAATAAGGTCCATACCAACATTGCGGGTATTTTATGCACCACCGGTTGACTTCTTAAGCGGCCTGAATATTACGTGATCTGGGTTTCGCTATATATTTTCTGTTTGTGTTAGCCCTAGGGTACTTATGTTAATGTATTCATTTTTTCCTTGATATTCTTTTGATGATACACTGCCATTTGTGCAAATAGGCTAAAATTACTAAGATTCCGCTGTCCGTCTGTCACCAGGCTGTATCTCATGAACCGTGATAGCTAGACAGTTGAAATTTTCACAGATGATGTATTTTTATTGCCGCTATAACAACAAATACTAAAAAGTACGAAACCCTCGGTGGGCGAGCCCGATTCGCACTTGTACGGTTTTTTACTTTTTTGTATACCAACAATTATCATTAATTTCTAACACTGTAAGATTAGTTCTAGTACTATGGTTCTATGCCCTTGTGAAATCCGTAAATTACCCTTAAAATATATAATAAAATTCTTTATTCAGATTGTACGCAATTACTTCTCTCAATAACGATATCTTTTAAAGATTGAATTTGATATCAATAACTATCATGTTTATAGTAGGAACCTCACAGTAAATAAATATCGCTTTATTAGCTATTTATTATTGCATAATAAAAGTATTGGAGACGCAGCAGGGGCTTATTGCTTTAATTTTGCCGTAAAATCTTGAGGGTGAATGATCTTATTCTACTTTACTCTCGCTCGACTAACTGCATGGACTCAACATTTTGGTATATGAAAATTGATGAAGCTTTACCTTTTGTAGGATTCCAGTCAGGTCGTAAGGGGGGTGATGCAAAATTGTAGTTACTATATTGAATCTTTACAAGTTTTAATCAAGAGAAAAAGCCACGAAAAATTCACACGGAAACAAGACTATATTTTTTGCAAGGGCAGACTCCAACCAAAATCTTGTACTATATCGGCGCGGGCGCGCCATATCTATCAATTGTCCCCTTCTATTTAATTTACTGGCATTACGCCCCCTCTTAAATTGCCCATTCATTAGTCTGCGAAAAAGATGTCTGTTTGTTACATATAAACGGCCACACAAACATCACGGTTATTTGCAACATCTTGCAATTTTTTTTGATTATTTTGAAGCCAATATGCTCGCAGTACTTTTGAGGTTTAGATGTTAGATAATCTTTGTGCTGTATCAGTCTATCCAATTAGGTAGTCCAGAACAGATAACTTATTGGATGCAACGCAACTAGATCAAGAGTACACAGCTATGGAGATACCTTGGTATTTTGTAGATCAGTCGCTTTAATTTAGGGGTTTGAGGACAGCATATGCCTGAGAAACCAATGCCCCGTCAGCCCTTCGCCTAAATATGTTGTTTTCAGGGGTCTATTAGAAATTAACCTTAACTAGTTAACTACATCCACCATAATGGTTCGTTTTGCCTGAAAACCTTTACAAACATTGTAGTATGTAAATTTAGATATCAGATTATATTAGGCACGCATTTTCCGGTTTAAAGTCTCTCCTTAATGTTAGAAGTTAAGGACAAGTACATTTGTATGTACACGTTTTTGCACACGATACCTTAGACGGCTAGACAAAACAGCACTGTATCTAAGTCTTGTAAGACTTGTTGTACAACTTATCGGATGTAATAGGGTCAAGAATTCCACGGATAAGGAGATGTCGTGATATTGTATGTAAAACATCGGGCGCTTCAATTTCATACCACTTACGGTGGCAATGCTTACATGGCATGACTTTGTTTCGAGCTATTTCATTTTGTCATGAAGTATGATTTATGGTTTGAATGGGTCTTTTATGAATAAGGGTGCTTTTCCATGCACGATTTGAAATTTTTTGTGACTGCTTGCTCCTATTTTATTAATAAGATTATCTTTAAGGACTTTTTTTACGACTTGAAACTACAGGGCAGTGCGATGTTGGGCCGGAGCGTAATACGTTATTAGATGCCAAAGAAATTTGAGCTAGTATTATATTACTGAAGCTTTTATTAAGTAGTATATACCTATAATACTAGCTTCTCTCCGCACCTCAACTGTGTGGAATAATTGTATTTCCCCTAAGTTGAAAACTAATATTGCTCTTACTTTCAAAAAAAATCTGCATGAGCCATATCTTACATACGTTACTTCTGAGCCAAAGTAATTCAAAAGTAACATGTCTGTTCTTCAGTCTCTATAATAGGGAATGCTCTGAAGAACTTTTTGAATTGGTGCATTGTCTCGCTTTTACCACCCCACGTCCTGCCAAAGTAGCAAAGCTTATTCCTACTTGTTAGATACATGCCACACCAAAAATAAGCGGGCATCTCGCTCGTTTCTTCGCATAACGTGCTGAATGTGGAATGAGTTACCTCCTCAGGTATTTCCTTTGCGCTACGACATGGGATTCTTCAAGAAGCGGGTATTCAGGGTTCTCAAGGGTCGGCTCATAAGTGGCTCCTCCGATGTCACTTATATCCATGGTCGACGGTGACCGCTTCCTATCATGTGGCTCGTTTGCTGACTATCACTAAAAACACCTTCAACTGACCATTTGTAAAGTTTATTTCGTCTAAAAAGCTAACTGTGTCAAACCGAAAAATATTAAAATATTTTCATAGAAAGTAATTAATTTGTTCTTAGAGTAACTGTGACTGTGTCAACTGGTATAGCTCCATTAGCAGTCACAAGTAATTAATTAACGAACAACGCCCAGAACAGGCATAATTGGTTAATCACTACCTGTACCAAATTGTAATGGCTTCCGCACATGTCTGCAACGTTAACGTATGCATCAATCAACATCGATCAATTGTGTATAAGCTGTCATGTCGCGATGAAGGATGCGCTTGTGAATATGGTTACTTCGGTTAGTTGTGCAACGGTGTGATGAGAAACGTTTTTAAAAGGCTGTCCGTGTACTATATCAGGATGCAATTTTCGCATGCTCTTAGTAAATGTAGTAGCAAAAAAGTATCTCCAAACACTCGTGAGATTGGGATTGAAAGACCTACCAAATGTCTGTTCCTTTCTAAAAGTCTAGTCTTCCCAAAATATCTATTCCTTTTATTACACAGGAAGATATATCTACCTTTTGTTACTATCTTTAGCCTAAGAAAAACAAGGTTGGCTAGACGTAAAATATAAAAAGCGGTACTGTATGATATTGGTATTCTATTTGCATTATCTTATTTTTGCGTGAAATCATCTTTTCGCCAAATGTTTTTTTTTATTGCACAACATTTTAGTTAAAATTTTCGCATGTATCATTTATCTAATTATTTAGATATCAGTCAGATAATAAGCTGTGCATATATTTTTTATTACACGTAAATTCTTGCTTTATTTAACTTCGCTTTTCGCTTGCCTGAGTAGAAAAAAAAATACGTTGCATAGATTTTACATAAGCGCTTATGTTATAATTATAATTACCTACAAATCGCACCGGAGCCTTCATTCCTTCTAAGTTACTAGCTTATGCCCGCGACTTCGTCTACGTGGGATGATGATGATGATTGATAAAAACTATCCTTTTTCATTCCTCGGGCCTCAAACTATCTCCATACCAAATTTTGTCTAAATCGGTGCAGCTGCAACGGTTTAAGCGACTAGAAGTAACAGGCAGACAGATAGATAGAGTTACTTAATCTTAATCGCGTTTGTAATATTTAAAAAAAATATGTCTAGCTTCTGTCCGCAACTTCGTCTGCGTAGAATGATGATGATGATTAATAAAAACTATCCTATGTTCTTCCTGAGCCTCACACTATCTCCATACCAAACTTCATCTAAATCGATTCAGCGTTTAAGCATGAAGTGGTAACAGACACCACTTTCACATTTATATTATATTATTAGTAAGATTTAAGATTTAGTAAGATTTATTATTAGTGGTATTTATTAAGTAAGATTTTTTAACGAGCAAGTCATGGTCATTTATTTACTGACACTTGTCAAGTGACCCATCTTTAATGCGGTAATAGATTTAGATTTATTTATTTCATAATATTAAATAACATCATAAATTATTTTAAGCTAGTCTACACGAATTTATATTATGATCGTCAACTATTATATACAAATGTCAATACAGATAAAAATCAAATATCAGTAGCAAAATGGTAAACAACATGCATGCATGCATGCATGCATGCATGCATGGTAGCATGGTAATATTTAAACAACCGCGTTCTTGACCCCTATATGACTGCAAAAAAGCCGTTTCTCGCCCTCGTCGACAGGGTATTATTACGTCCATTATCAACATTAGCATATGCCGCCGACCTTGATTCTGAAACCTTCAGTAAACATATATTTTCCTTAAGCAGACCTTTACATGTTTATTTTTAATTTAAGACCTCCCAGCTGCTAAAGCTTTTGCTGGCAACCCTGAATCCTCGAAAGCGTTACTTATTTGGGTTACTTAAATACGTTTTTGGTGGAGGTGCAACTGCCATGCTGCCTAGTTGAATAACACAGTATCTTATTGAAGCTTCATACAGGTACTACCTTTTACACATGGTCGGGTGTACGGAAAAGATGTTCAATTTTGGTAGCGGCCAGTATTAATCGGTTGTATTGTATTTGACTTGCCGCTGGCCTCGATTCCACATCGTCTGGTCTTCGTATTTGGGCATGATCGTCGCAAACTCGATCCTTTTTATCTGATGAATAAAGCGATAAAGCTCACCGCGAATTGCTTACCGAGTCAACTGCTCAATATACCTAACTCGTTATCTGAAGGTCTACCGCTCGCTCTTCCATATTCGTGTGATAGAGAGGAAGATAACGTAATTTAGTTTTCCTTTTTTTGCGGTAGGCCTATGTATCCACTTTAAGTAATTGAAAAACCGTGCTTGGTTGTCTGGGCGTTGCACTAGCATGCGCTCGGTAAATCTTTGAAATATGTCTGTTCCAACTATCTAAGAAGAAGTTGAACCCATCTTGAGGCAGGCATTGGTGGAGTTAGCAGTTAATGAAAAATTGGTGCTACAACCTGCTCAGAGCTCAGATCATTTTCTAGAGCGACTTCTCCCGAAGTGACAAGAGGTCTAAATCCTGTACGAATAACCTTTTTTTCTACTCGTCGACTGTAATGGTTGAATTAAGATTTCGTATACCAAACTGTAATTGAGTAGGTACTTTTCATGTATGGGCTCCCAACTCAACTATAATATTCATTTCGAAACAGTTTAGTCAACTATAATGAATTTGACTAATCACGTGGCGCCGCGGTTCAGTGGAAAAGACACCAACGCGCGACTATTTCATGAGTAATACCTAGGTATTTATATATTATGCACGCGTTGATGTTTTTTGTACGACTGATACTTACCTAATTTAGGTTTTGTAAAAAGTATTATTTTAGATGACTCGTAGAAAAAGTATGGTATACAATAGTGATATAATCAAGGTTTTCAATCTCGTACCTTCATTAGGCCACCCAGCAAGCTTCGTGGCCTAAACACGGTACTCGACTGAAAAGCTCTTTATTATACCACGATTGTATAAAATATATATATTTTTTAATAACCGTAAAACCACTCAACTATAAAAATAATGAATTAATAAATTCAACTGTTAATCAATACTTGGTATGTACTTAACCAACACCAATGTTTTTTTAAAGTATTTTCTGGGTTTTTTCCGCTATTTATGAAACTATGTTACCTCAAAACTAAGTGATTCAAATAATAGTCACTCCTAAACCATGATACCTATTCAACTTAATTTTCGGAGATTTTGGACTGGATTTTGCGTGACACTGATTTAAACTTTCACGATTTTTACACATTAGTAAATTATAAAACGGGACTTAATTGCGTATAATTCCGTTTTAGAATTTACCTCCGACGTTTCGAGGACGGCGTTGTCCCCGTGGTCTTCTCCGACCACGTCCGTGTTGGTCCGTGGTTTTATAATTTAATAATGAGTTTTGGGTGATATTACGCTACTCATTTTAATTCCGATAGCTGCCGTTTTTACCTAATAAGAAATACACTTATCAAGACGTCAACTGCGCTGCTGATTAAGTGATTACTGATTAGTATGTGTACACAGCTTATGTGATTATCTTAATAGTTACTAATTGGATTGCTATTAAACCATCGCATGCGCATTAACTGCAATCATCCCATACTTTTACTCGCCGCCGATTACTATGCAGTAGAACTGTCTAAAGAAGCATTTTAATCAATGCTCACACACATGGATTATTTGAAGTATGTCGCGTGGAGCTACGATCAATTATTTATACTGTTTGACTTATTAACTGGAAAAACCGCGTTTAAATGCCATACATTATACTTTTAACGTCACAGAACTTGCGACGTTGTTCTTAGGAGTGGATATTATAAAATATTGTAAAAGGTGTACGTTTAGTTTTGACAGCCTGTGAGAGATGAGATTATATCTAAGTTTTCTCTTATTATTTATAGTTAATTAATTTGAAAAACTTAACACATATATTAATGCATTTTATTTAAAAACCTTGACGATCCGTTTTTCCCTTAGCTTAGAACTAGTTTTCCAAAACACCTCAGTGAAAACTAGTTTTAACTGATGGTATAGGTACTTTAAGTCAAAACTCAAAACGCTTCCGCAAAGTACCGCGGTGAAAACTAATTTTCACTAATCGTTCAAAAATGAATTCCAGTGTAAACTAGAATAGTACATTTCGATGCTAGTGCGGAAAGTATGTCATTACTATTAGCAATGCTACTAGCAATGCTATTAAAAATCAAATGATGTGCGTTATTGAACGAGGGCAAAAACAAGCTATTGTCTAATATACTTTTTTACCCTTACTACACCTACTGTGCTTTTTATTACTTACATTGTGTTAATCATTTACAGCGGCCAATACCCCAATATATCTACTTCTACAGTACCTAGTCGGCTCATAAGTTCTGTCATATACATAGTATCAAATAAAATCAAAAGTTTAAGTTTATTCCGTATAATTTGTACAGCGTTTGAAAGCTTATAAACTAGAGAATCTAAATGTATAACATTTATTCAAAATGACCGCCATAATTATCTACACAGGCTTGAAGTCTTCGTGGCCAGTCGTCAGTGGATTCACGCACCACTTTCATGTCGATATTGGCCACTGCCGTAGCAAGAGATTTTTTCAGCGAGTCTAGATTTGCATGAGGTTTTGAGCACACCTTTTCCTCTAAATACTGCCATAATTTATAGTCTAAAGGATTAAGATCTGGGCTAGAGGAGGGCCAATCTTCATGCCGTATAAAGTCGATTTTATTGGAGGCGAGCCAGGCTTGTGTAGACTTTGCCTTATGGGCTGGAGCAGAGTCCTGCTGGAAAACCCAATGCTGGTTTAGAAACATCGTATGGGATAGTGGTTTCACAATATTAGTCAACACCGTGTCTTGGTACACTTTGGCACTAGTTTTTACTCCTTTCTCACAAAAATGCATACTAGTGACGCCCGCATAAGAAACTCCCAGCCAAACCATCACAGATGAAGGGTGATGACCTCTTTCAATACGGGGAATGCTATTAGACGCTTCTTTACTATTGCGAGCGTACACTCTATCATTTTGTTTATTACAGTTTTCTTCTATGTCAAAAACTAGAGAATCTAAATGTATAACATTTATTCAAAATGACCGCCATAATTATCTACACAGGCTTGAAGTCTTCGTGGCCAGTCGTCAATGGATTCACGCACCACTTTCATGTCGATATTGGCCACTGCCGTAGCAAGAGATTTTTTCAGCGAGTCTAGATTTGCATGAGGTTTTGAGCACACCTTTTCCTCTAAATACTGCCATAATTTATAGTCTAAAGGATTAAGATCTGGGCTAGAGGAGGGCCAATCTTCATGCCGTATAAAGTCGATTTTATTGGAGGCGAGCCAGGCTTGTGTAGACTTTGCCTTATGGGCTGGAGCAGAGTCCTGCTGGAAAACCCAATGCTGGTTTAGAAACATCGTATGGGATAGTGGTTTCACAATATTAGTCAACACCGTGTCTTGGTACACTTTGGCACTAGTTTTTACTCCTTTCTCACAAAAATGCATACTAGTGACGCCCGCATAAGAAACTCCCAGCCAAACCATCACAGATGAAGGGTGATGACCTCTTTGAATACGGGGAATGCTATTAGACGCTTCTTTACTATTGCGAGCGTACACTCTATCATTTTGTTTATTACAGTTTTCTTCTATGTCAAAAATTTTCTCGTCCGAAAACAGTATACAACGGTGCTTATTTTTAGCGTACTTCTTCAATAAAGCTTTAGATCTTTTAAGCCTTAAAGCTTTAAGCCGACCATTGAGAAGATGGCCAGTTTTTCGTTTATAAGCACGAAGTCTCAGGTCTTGATTAAGCACTCTTTTCACCGTGTTTTTGCTCAAACCCATCTGGAGGGCCATAACTTTTTGTTTCCTAGCGGGATTTCTGGCAATGCGTGCCCTAATTGCTTGTACAACCGCTGGAGTCCTAGCTGTACGCGGACGTCCGCTTCTTTTCTTGTCATTTAAACTAGAGACCTCACTGTATCTTTCTATGGTACGATACACAAATCTTAGAGAGAATTTTAAATTTTCAAGTAGCTTAAAAATTTTAGTCGGCGAGTGACCACAACGATATAGTGCAATTATTGCGGTACGGCTATCTTTAAGCGTCCACTCCATGTTGAAGAAAACAGAAAATTGCAAAATTATACTACTCAAATATTTAATAAAGATTCGAAATTCAAATGCAGAACGGTTTTTGTTTTAGGAGTTCCAAATTTAAATTTTAAAGGCCAGTGACAGAACTTATGAGCCGACTAGTTATACCTATATCTGTAATAAATAGTTATGGCTCTTGTCGGTGGAGTAACCGCCACACCGTTATTGCAAATCAATGTTTTAAATGAGGGCTTGATTGTACATCGAAAGACAGATTTCAAAGCGGGAAATAATAACACAGGAAGTACTGTACTATAGAAAGCGCAATCACATCCAACAATATCAAAATAAACATACACATAAAAAAAGATAATCTAAATAGTGATAAGAGCCACCTATTTAAATCATGTTTTAAATTAGTTCCCAGTGACGTTGATATTCGTAGACGTGGAAAAAAATGTATGTAGTTCTTGATTATATTATCTTTAATAAGTTCCGCGCGCCCACACACACACACACACACACACACACACACACTCGAAAATTGCTCAATTTGATTATTTTGATAGCTCCTAAAACTAAAGTTACTCATAACTCTATATATTAAAGTTGACTGCACTTAGTTTCAATTGCAAACAGATTTGTGAATGCAGTGAGTCTAGATATGTGCAATATGATTTAAAACTTAGTCCAGTAACTATGTTCTCAAGCCAGTCTCAGACTACTACAGTCTTTGTTGTGCAAATCGCTTTAGTTATTATTTCTCCTTGATTCTGTAGAAAGATCAAAACTTCGCAGACTAGATGTAAAATCCGTTTCAACTTCACGCTCAACTAAAGTAATCTTTCCAAGATTGCTTTTCACTAATGTTAGCAAGTTTATAACTAAAAACGTTGCATACTCGTAGATAGATGACGATAATGTTCAACATATAAATATGTTTTAACTTACCTCAATAAGTACTTTCTGATCACGACTGATCTTGGAAGGAAGTAGCCATGACTTCCAAAACTTGGAAGTAGCCATGAAAAATGTATTACGTCAGAATCAATTTCAAAATTACCTTGCTCTCAATAAGTATTTGCACATCGTGCATATATCACCCAACCTTGGATCAACAGGGTTCCAAATAAGATATCGCAGAAATCGATCGGCGAAGAAGGTTGCGCTGGCGTCGGCAGCCAGTTGCATTGACGACGCGCGCTTGCTTACGCGCATCGCGATCTATTGTGTTGGTATTGTTATTGATATTGTTACTAACATGATTTATTAATAAATGGTTGTGTTGTAAATTGTACAAGGTCATGTAGTTAAGAAAATATTTGTAATAAATAAGAGTGCGTGACTGTGTGAATATTTAAATTGAGAAGTTATATCGGTGGCTTTCACTTATAAAAATGCTGTTTTTTTTATCAAATAACCGATTTGCAAGACCGAAGTGATCCCATAAGTGTTCCGTGAAAAGTTTTGTACGGAATACTAAAAATGCATTTACGTTGCATACTTGTCTTTACGGTGCAAATGTTACAATCCTAAGCCTAGAAGGGAGGAAATTCTGAAAATGGTGGCTGGACGCTTTTAGAATCGAAATGTCTACAAAAATATACCTACAAAAGTCGTGTTTTCATTTTAATTCAGTACTGAGATAAGAAATTCCAAATTTAGTTTTTAAATTTTGATCCTAACCTAGATTTCATCGTAAAAGTAATTTGAAAAGGAGAATTATTAATCTTATGTCAATATGTAGAGGTACATAATTATGAAGCCATAAAAATTATAGTACCTACAGCCTTTAACAAGCCCAGTAACCTCGTGTTTCGTATCCGATCGAGCCTTATATAGCCAGTCTTTATGCCAGGCCTTTGCTCTCATAATTGTTGTTTATATTTATAGCAAAGAATCGGAAGTTGATAGGTTTCTTACGAGCAAGTGTTTGCGTTATCGGTTATTGGTTTTTTTAGCATTTACGCGTGTAGCATTTTGTATTTTCGTGTTCGTGAAATTATGTTCATGTTAAGTTTAGGTCGCATGAGGAAGCGAATTTAAAACGAACATCGGAATCGAGAGTACAGGTTTCATTTTTTTTAATGAAATAGGAGGCAAACGAGCAGACGGATCACCTGATGATAAGCGATTACCGCCGCCCATGGACACCCGCAACACCAGAGGGGTTCGATAGGTATGATAATTTTGATTAGATACAAAATCATCATGGAGGTTTGACATATGATTTAAAACGTCGTTGTCATTTTGCGTAACTCGTAATTAATCATAATTTGTATCGGGTCTTTACGCCCAGTGCATTTGAAAGCGCCCGCCCAGAGCTCAGATATATGGAAAAGTGAGGCTAAAATTGTCGCTTGTATTTGTCATGGTAGCCATCACCTTTTAACAAGTACATATAAAAATAAGTGCGAGCGTACCCGCACCTCTCGATATACTGACCAATATCAAAGATAGATATAACTCCGTAATAGATGGATACAGTCTAAGGAAAAACGTGCCTCGAAAATCACGAAAATTTGATTCTCGATCAGATGTCGCCACTACCTTTGGCCTATTCTCGTTTCGTTTGTTATTAAACAATTTTAACGCATATCATAGAAAGAACATGGGTCAATATACCTATAATAAAAATAATTAATGCAAATAAAAAAATCATTTATCCATATTTAAATACATTTTATCGTATTTTTATAAATCTTCATTTTTAGTTTTAAAGTGTGTCGATAGATGGCAGTGAATTTACTGTGGTTACAAAATTTACTATGACAGTACCGCTGTATAATATTATATCCTCTTTGCCAATACCAACATTTAGCTAAATGTACCTATTCTTGTGACCGTAGTCTCTTTAATTTAACCCTCTTTAATATTTTCACAAACCTAATTTTAAATTATCATATTAACTAGATAGAAATAAATAATGAGCCATAACCTGAGCTCATCGTAACTATTTAGCCGTTTAAACGTGTTTTAACGTTGATGAGTCAAGGAAGCCATTTCCTTTAATACGCCATTTTGTGTAGGCGATTTCCTTTTAAAAAGACTAACATAGAAACGCTGACTTCATAGTAGGTTTTTTAATAGATTGCCTAGCATTGGTTACGTATTTCAAAGTCAAGGTTGCGTTACTATGTATAATGTATAAATACATAATGATTTCATTGCATGCTTAAAGGGCAATGAACTTCATTTGTAGGTAGGTATACTTTAGGTAGGGTGTGTAGGTTTTTTGTAATTTTAATATACTTTACGTGTGCTTAATTTTTTTTTAAGCGGCGGTTTTTTTTTGCTGGCCAATCTATCACAAATCTTTAACAGAAATTCGCGATGTAATCGATCTATCTGTACTTAAAAATTAATGGCAACATTCGCTTGTAGACAAACATAAAGAAATAAACAATTTCTCATGCCTACTCGTTCAGTCGTTGGTTATACATACTAAAAAGTCATTTCGAAATGTCAAACATTCGCAGGATTTAATAAAATCTAATAAGGGTTGCGATTATAAGAGATTCAATAAGATAATAAGCCATGCTAAAGTAATTTTTGAAATAGTTTATTAAGATGATGCTCGACTTCAGTGACTTGTGAAATTGGATAGATCTGGGGCCCATCTCTCGAACGGTATTAATTAGACCAATATTGATGACCACGAACTGTCAAGTCGTATGGGTTACCATGGCAACACACTAATAATATTAGACTAATACCGTCCCAGAGATGGGCCCCTGAACGTAATCAGATGATATTATACTAGTAATGCCGCCGTCTGGGGAGACTTGTCTGGCCTGAGTCAGGCCGCCTGACTGACCATTCCTAAACCTTATTGTAATGAAATTAAATTCATATGTTCTTATTAATTGAATCAATATGTCCTTAATTTGTTGCTATTTGTATTCTTGACCGATTTTTAGGTTTTGTAAGTTAAAGAGCGCTAGTGAGATGCGATCCTGTCATACTAGAAATTAATCGAGCACTGGAGCAATACAATAGAAAAACTTTGTAGTAAAAAAAGGTCAACCGGGATAAACGCGCCACTTGTGGTAAATGCGTCTTTTGAAGATATCTTTGAAACGCAACACACTATAACTATAATACCCGTCTGCATTAAAAGTTCAGTGAACACACGTCGAACAGAAAATGTTCCGTTTTTAGAAGAAATCTTAAAAAGAACAACTTATCTCAAGTGGCGGGGTTACCTTATACAAAAATGTATATTTTTAATGCATCCATGTGTATAATTTTTCCGCTTTCTATGTGACTACACGCGCGGGCAGAAAATTCGTGTCCAAGGAAATATATTTTGATAATAAAGTTAACTGCAAAGACAAGCAACTTTGTATTTGGCTCGCGATCAACACTTGAGACCGTGCCCGTTTCACAAAAGGCTTCTAAAGGGCGTCGCTAGCTGGCACGGTTGCACGCGGCGGGTGAGCGGGGTAACGAAAATAGTGCGACGGATTTTACCTACAATAGGGATGATGAACACATGATGAATTTTATAACAAAATCTAGTAAAATAGATAGCAAATGAGCATATTAGATTATTTTAAACCGGGTCACTCACGTATTATTAAGTCGAATAGCTCGACATGTTTCGGTCCAATTTACGAGGACCGTCTTCACGGAGACACGACACGTCTTCACTGCGTGTACACGCCGCGCCCTCGACCAGTGAAGACGTGTCGTGTCTCCGTGAAGACGGTCCTCGTAAATTGGACCGAAACATGTCGAGCTATTCGACTTAATAATACGTGAGTGACCCGGTTTAAAATAATCTAATATGTTTGAGTCTCACGGGAGTTTTATAGTTAAAATAGCAAATGAGCAGTTTATCACAATAATGTGGATATTAAAGTAATATATGGAAATGATAAAAAAATACAGGATCTAAGTCAAACATTTTTTTTAACTTCCTAAAAGGAATAAAGTAAAGATACCATTTGATTCCTTGCATTTTATCCAAAAAAAGATTTTATCGCAACTATATGCATAAACGCAATATTTCACCAACAAAATCGCGATTTTGCTTATTTTCCATACATTCAAGATGGGCTCTTAGTGACCTTGACGTCACGTACACTTATCGTTTTGTTAGAAGCGTTTCGCGAGTGAAGTACGACTGTCGGACTTTGACTATCATTTCTGACTTTTGTATTGCTTTAATGCAATGGGTCCCATTAGTCCCAAATACACATTTGATCCCAAAAACAAACCTGATCGACTGATACCATTAACAAAAATTTGTCATATAGCCTATTACAATGGCACCCGCGTGCGTTTTTGTTACAAAGTACAGGCCAAAACAGAGTTAATTATATTAATGTTCAGCGCATGATGGGACCTACTGAAACCTAATTACTTCACAGAGACCAGTCTAGAGGTTTACATAATTAAATTTATCAGACCCGCATTTGCATACGAAATTATTGAAGGGCCGGACCTTGACCAGAAATTTCATCGTTAATATTTGAAATGTGATTCCATTTGCGGCGTAAATACCTAAAGTTAGGGATTATGACACTGAATAACAATTATTTTTTTAATGAAAATAGCCAAATGCGCAGGACCATTGTACATTCGACAGCACCGCAAGTTTATATCAGCCATCTAGTTACCTATACTTCAATCCCTACTGTCTGTCTACCTCTTCAGAACTAATTTGGATAACATTTGGTATGGAGATAGTTTGAGACCCGGGGAAGGACATAAGGTAGTTTTTACCAATCATCATCATCATTCCACGCAGACGAAGTCGCGGGCTGAAGCTAGTGTTCTTTAAATTCTTGAATTTATTTAAAATGCCAAAACAAGGTTTTTATAATTGTATATAATGGTGGTAATGTATTGTGCTATCGTTTAAAACGTCGCTCCAGCCTCTACTTTTCACAAGAGAAAACTATGCGACGCTTCGAGTAGAAAATTAACATGGGAAAAAAGTGTCCTACTTACACGCCACCGATGCGATTATCTTGCATTTCTATAGGTTAATCATCATTTCTGTTGATGCATATTAAACTTCGTAAAATCTACGCAAAATGCTTACAAATTTTGGGTAAACAGAACAAAGCCAACTTCTAATTAGCGCACGCCTAGTAAATTTTGACATAACTCATTCATTCCTAGTTAAGAATCTAGTTTTTTCGCCAAATGTAACAATATTCTTTACAAAGTCTAATAAAACGGCAGCTTCTTTAGGGTTCCGTATCCAAAGGGTAAAAATGGGACCCTATTACTAAGACTCCGCTGTCCGTCTGTCTGTCACCAGGCTGTATCTCATGAGCCGTGATGGCTAGAAAGTTGAAATTTTCACAGATGATGTATTTCTGTTGCCGCTATAACAACAAATACTTAAAAGTACGGAACCCTCGGTGCGCGAGTCCGACTCGTACTTGGCCGGTTTTTTCTGTTCCAGTTCCTTCAAGTCTCTTTTTAGTCTCGCAGACGAAGTCGCGGGCAAAAGCTAGTTTATAAATTAATGTGTTAAACTTCCAAAAAAATGTCTGCAAGGGCAAACATTTTAAATACGTGACAGCTACTCCATATTAAAAGTGAACTGTCATGGTATAACTATCAACGTTCAACGTGACCCAATCACTAAGCGCCTTCACAAATCAAATCAGAAACAATGTAAAATGTTCCTGTCAAGTTTACTCAGTGGGAACTTGAGAACAACTTTTGGCTTCACTTCACATTTTAATCAAAAATATCTAGAAACTGTCAAGATCTTGAATTTTCTGACGAGTTTGAGCTTGAAATTGAATATTTAATAGAACTTCTGATAGATGGAATTTAAGCTCTAAGAGATTTCTAAATTCTGATAATTCTCTTCTGGTGTTTCGGTTTTAATCAGAAATTGTCTTATACATAAATCTATGAAGATTGTTTTCAATAAATGGGTTTACTTTAATGAAACAATCTGTAAAGGTTTAATCCACCTTTAAGTAGTTGCGTAGGTAATTATCATATACACTCATAGACAAATTTAGATGAACGCAAAAAAAAGTTTAGGCGAGGTTTAGGTAGGTGGGGGTAATTAAACTTTTTTTTTGCGTTCCTCTAAATTTGTCCACGAGTATACATTTAATTTGTTGTATATTACCTACTTCGTAATGCGTCCAAAGCTTCAGGATAAGGTATTATAGACTAATTAATATTAACAGTGACATAAAGTCAAACACATGTACCTAATTTATCATAGCAACAAAAATTAAATTAAATAACGCAACGAGAGAACAAATTATCTTTAACTAAGTAATTAGAGTGAAAATGCAAATGTTACTTAAAAATATGTCGATTTTGTTTCGTCATAGTTAGACAATGGTAACTTTAGTCGATCCAAATCATTCGTGACGGCTAGACATCCTTGCCGTTAAAAGGATTCATTATTTTAATAAAAAGTAACTCCTCCAGGATTAAGCATTAAGGTTAGGTATCCGACGGTGGCTTTTAAAAGAATATACTTATGTTTTTATGAAATAAATTCGCATTTTTCCTTGCCTATTTAGTCTAGACGGAACGCTCCACCGAGCATGGTTAGGAATTTCGCTTTATCTTGCTCTGCACCGTCCCGTCAGCAATCGAGACATAATATTCCGACTGAAATCAGGGATCGTACGATATTGTAGAGAGAAATTTCGACATATGTTATCCTGCATTTCGATTCGTAAGGAAAGGTAAATTGCTAAAAAGTTACAGTAAATTGGTATTTGGACCATTAGGTGCATTTGAAGTAATTTGAACACATGTCAAGCAGTGTTGAACGACTTTTTGGGAGACTGTATATAACGCCTAAGCGATTTTTTGGCTTCATGATAAAAAAAAAACGCAAAGCATTACATTTGCTGATGATCACAATAGTATTATTAAAACTATTGGTGAGACTTGACATCTAGCTAGATTTAACGCGTGTCTGTTAAATGCTATCTAGTCAAAGAATGCATAGGTTATCGTTATGAACGAACAAAAATATACAGTGTATAAATGAATATACACCATTGTTTTTACACTGTGTTTATACAAACTACAGTCATAATATACCATGTCCCTTGACATTAATGTATTGAATTTGTCGAATTTACATAGCGTAGGAGGCTTAGGTTGCCTAGTCGACATTCTATCCGTGAAGGCCGTTTTGCGGCCTACCATCTAGGTTTAGAACCTAAATCACCGTTTCGTAATAATGTAGTTTTGATCTTAATCTAGGCCGGCTTGCTTATTATTGAGGTTTGATGTTATTAGATAAGTTCTAACGTAATTATAGCGAAGGCAATATTGAAGTAAATATCAAACAATAAGTGCTATCGTTCTTTGATAAATGATTACGTAACTTTATAGGTATATTAGGTTAGTCGGTGGTGATTCTTGTAAGTCGAGATTTGATTATGATCCACTTCTAGTAATGAAATTTAAGATTGTATGAGTTAGTAAATTAGATGTCTGTAAAGCAAAATTGATGAATATTGCTATGCAGACTTACGGGCTTATTTGAGTTGTAGTTGTGCGATCTGATACCGATACGTCCGATCTGTCAGTGTCAAAAGTGACGTTTTTGGTTGAAGAAATTTAATGTCACTTTTGACTTGAATTGGCCCGTTACAAACACCAAGGTGTTTAATGTTATATAAGTAAATAATCGCGTATTTTAATATTTTTATTTTTGTTAACACGATTTGGCTCTTCGTTTCAATAACAACACCAACGAATCGTATGTAACTAATTCTTTGTTTGCTATAAAGTAAAAAACAAATAAAGTGTCCTGATATTCGCCCGATCTTGATATTTATGTGAGCTCATAAACTTCAAGAGCCGAACAGTTGCGTTGGCGCAACATGCGGATTTACTTCAAGGATTACAAAATTAAAGTGGTAAGTTGACGTTACATTGCTTTTTACCTATACTTGTGTTTCTTCGGAAAATTCGTTATGGCCATCATACATTAGCCAATTCTGATTATAGCTTTTATGCAAACCATACGACTGAATTAGCTGTTTTGGCGTTGTAGCCGATTCCTAAGTAGTTAGGCGGAAGTTTACAACCGGAGATGGGTTGACATCCTGACTCGTACCAATAAGTTTTTAGGAACCTATCTACCAAATTACTTACGGAATAGTAATTTTTCCTCGCGTGTACGCTCTTGCTCTTTTTTTTCTTCTCTTGTTATGTTAGGCTATAGCGAGGTTTAGACTAGCAAGAAATTGCATGCAATTTACGTTACATTGCCGACTACTAAGGTAAACTGCATTCAAAATGTTTATCAGACACCGCAATGTAATACAAATTGCATGCAAGTTCTTGCTAGTCTAAACCTCACTTAAGGTTATAGATTTAATAAAGGTAATCGTCGTTAACTGATCATGAAAATCGGACGCCATGTATCTTTCCCATAACCATAGGCCCATTTCTAGGTTCTATTTATGACATCTCATTTCAAAACATTCATTGTGAATTAAATTTAAACGCTATTTAACTGTTAAAGCTTGCTTACAAAAGGTACCTTATGCCTACATAACATTATGAAATAGTAGAAAAGGCCACGAAAGGATATATTAAAACAAAACACAAAATTTTGCCTTAATATCTGCCTTACCTTATTGACTCTAAACAGTAAGTAATAAGATAATAATCTATATTTCCCACGTTGATAGATCCAAAATAGTATGAATAATTGGGATCAGGCAGATTCATATATTTTCCACGCATTTATGGCTTTTAGCTTTCTCTCCACGCACTTCGCACAAAGCTACCTACTACATATTATTGTATACAACAGAAGGTCGCATAAGAGTCTAGCACTACATGTTTCCATTTGATCCACTAAATAATTAATCGCCTGCGAGAATACTAACGCTTCCAGCCGTGAGGGAGGCGATTATCTCCTGGCCTTGTATTCTCAAGTCGTGCGAACGAGGCCGAGTCGAGTCCTCAAATGTACCAGTCCAACATGGCCTCGAGATCCTTATCAACATTTAATTTCTTCGGCTCCATTAACGTCGACAATGAGGTGACTTATCGAGGACATTTATTTATTTATTTATTTTATTGATAAGAATGTTTACATGACATTACAGTTGAACCAATGCGTCACGAAACTTAAAACTAACAGCAATAATAATACATAAAACAGCAACAATTATAACAACAATAATATCACATAACATTAGAATAGACAGACAGACAAATTATGTTGGAACAGTTGAGCACCTAGCATCCATCGCCTCACAGAATCTCAGGCATTCATTATACACTGCCGTCCATCGCCACGCAAATAGGTCGCACTCAGGCGTCGATGCCAGGAGCGCATTGAGCAGTGAAAGGGCGCGGGGCAGCGGCGAGTTCCTGCGCGATACGGTGCGCCCCGGCGGCACGGCCAATAGATCGCGTTGTCGTGGTCTAAGGGCCATTCTCGGGACGTCCGGGATAAACAGACGCACGAGACCAGAGACAATTTCGGGACAGTCCGACTCACCACGCAAGGCTCGGCATGCCGTGACTAGGAGTTGGTAATTCCGCCTGACCTCCAAGGAATTGTACCCGAGGGAGCCGAGAAGATACTTTGTCGGGTACAGGTACGGATAGTATCCAAATATTTTTTTATAAAGGAACCTTAAAAACGCTTTCTGAACCTTCTCAAGCAGTAAAGCATACGTCGATTCGTAGGGGTTCCATACGATCGACGAAGTCTCCAGCTTACTCCTTACTAGACCATTGTAAACCATTTTTATAGCCCCCGGGTCATGAAAATCGCGGAGGTTTCGGATTACGAAACCTAGCCTTTGAAAGGAACTCTTGGCAAGAGAAATAATATGTTCGTGAAAAGTTAGCCGTGCATCGAACACTACGCCCAGATCCTTGACGGAAAAGACACGATTTATCGGCTCTGACCCCAGTATATAATGCCCATATATAGCGGAATGAGAGCGGCTAAATGTACACACACAACACTTGACTGGGTTAAAATGAAGTTTATTGTGCATACTCCACCGAAACACCAAGTCGATGTCCTCTTGTAACGTCTCACAATCAGTTCTTTGCTCTATCCTATATACCAGCTTCAGATCATCAGCATACAAGAGACATTGAGCCGCCCGAAGAACCGATTTGAGATCGTTAATCATGATGCCGAAAAACAAGGGCCCCAAGATGGAGCCTTGACTGACGCCAGACCGGGTATGGTAAGGAGTCGAGACAAAACAACCATGTCGGATGAATTGCTGTCGATCGCGCAGATAGTTGGCAAAAAAGATTAGTAACTTGGGAGAGAAACCAATTTCATCAAGTTTTCTAAGCAGCACATCATTATCCACACGATCGAAAGCCTTCGAGAAATCGAAATAGATGACATCGACTTGAATACCTCTATCAAGATGCTGAGCAAGGTTGTCAGTTAGTATCAACAGATTCGTGTTGACCGAACGACTAGGCCGAAAGCCATGCTGTGCGTCACACAAGAAGGGCCGAACCTGTGAAGATAGAATCCGGTGAAGTATGGACTCAAACAGCTTGCCAAGGGTGGGAAGAACGGCTATGGGTCTGTAATTCTCAACGACGGAAGTGTCACTCGCCTTCGGGATCGGCCTAACTCTAGACACCTTCCAACTTCGAGGATATGACCCAGAAGAGAGCGCCAGGTTAAAAATATATTGTATCGGGATCTTTAGAAACTCCACACAACCTTTTACAATATACGCCGGTAAGTTATCAGGTCCAACGGAGCTATTGGCCTTTAGGCGTTTTATCCCAGCTTCAACCTCTTGCAACGTTATTGATTTGATATCAATGCAGTTGGCGTTAGGTTTCCGATCGGCATTGTCTAACAAGTTTGGATCGAGAAGCGGAATGTCAGGTAGAAAGACGTCTGAGAAATAGTTAGCAAACGCGCTCGCCACCTCCTTACCAACAAATTCTTTATCTTTACACTTGACTCGGGAAACAAAACCACCATTTGTCTTGAGACTGCCTACGTGCTGCCAGAAAGCGCGAGGATTGACTTTAAGAGTACTTTGGATACGCCCAATGTGGCTGTCATAAGCAGTCGCTAGCAGCTCTTTTACCTTTGACCTTAATGTTGCAAACTTTTTGTAGACGTCTTTATCCCGTGTAGCCTTCCATTCCCGGTGCAGTTTACTTTTTTGTTTGATTTCACTAATCAGGTCAGCCGTGAACCACACAGGATATCGTCTACTCGAACCTGGCGGCCGTTTCCGTTTTGGTACGCAGAGGTCAAATATATCATATATCATATTGTAAAATGTGTCCACAGCGATGTCGACATTGCCAGCACTGAGAACTTTCTGCCAACTTGTTTCGGACACTAATTTATACATTAGCTCAAAATTACTCTTAGTAAAGTTCCAGTCCCGACACATATCCACATTGCTAGGATCTAGACGCTCTGCAGTCGGTCGATGCGCACAGCTACCGGGCACCGAAATTTCCAATGGAGGATGGTACGTATCAGATCTCGGGACCAACCCCTCGCCCGCCATCTTTGAGACCGTAGCACTAGTGATGCGCTCCGACACCAACACGAAATCTAGCTTACTTCCATGTACATTCGTCACTTTATTCATCTCATTCAGACCGCAAACAGATAAGAGATAACCATAATAACCAAGGACACTCTGGGAAGTATACACCGGGTTCAAGTTCAAGTCGCCAAGCACAAGCACTACACCTGCAAGAGTGTCAATCACCAACTCCACTTTTTCAAACCACCGCATATAGGTTTCCTCTGAGGCACTTGGAGGAATGTACACGACGCATACGTAAAACACTACTTCACCCACCACAAATGTGACCCATAAGTCCTCGCCGTTCGGCGTCTCTAGATCCGCACGACGCCGGAGCTCGATGCCAGGGCGCGCCGCGAGGAGCACACCGCCGCCGCGCGCGCCTGTAGCGCGGTCCCGACGCAGCACGCTCCACTCGCCGCACACCAACTCAGCATCGTTTACGGCATCGGTAAGCCAAGACTCCGTTACCGCGATGACGTCACAATCAAGAGCTAGCAGGTTTTGCCTGAAGTAGTGAAGTCTCGTGTTCAGGCCCCTGACATTTTGGTATACTATGTCTAACATCGATACTATTTCCGTCTTGGGACTTGGGCTTTTCCTGGTATGTGTCGTTTCTCTGCTGTCCTCGAAAAAACCATGGCTTCACCCGAGCATTCTTGGGCCAAATATCTGCGGATAAACATTTGTCATATAGCTCGCACGGGATGCCGATTTTGTATGACCTGTAAGACCCCTTCGGTTTGAGTTCAAGGACTGTGCAAGCTCTTTCGGGAAATATTGTTTCCAAATATGCACGTATTTCGTCGGCGCCTGACAACATGTTCCAAAGGTGTATGTACCTTTGGAATTCCACCGCCTTGAGCGACGTGACCTCAGGCCCAGCCGTACCTCGTAGTGAGGAGAAACGCTTTTTTGGAATATCTTTATCCTCACCTGGGTCACGGCCGACGAAGACAGCATCTATTTCTTCTTCCGTAGAGATGTCGCTACTGCGCACCAAGTTATCGCCCTTAGACTCCACTGAGGATGAAGTAGCATCGCGGGTTTCATCGCAAGCCGAAACCCCTGTACTGCCTTCCATGTTTCCCTTCGATACTGACGAAGGTTTTGACAGATACAGCGGCGGCAACAACGACGCCGCAACAGTAATGCAGCTGCAGTTGACATACGAACGTCACCTTTAACAGACTTCTTTCTCTTAATCCTTATGTCAAAAGGAGAAGAGAGTGGTAATCGAATACTAAAGCACAGTGTCACGTTTTCTATACTCACCGCAATAATTTGGTTCTTTTACCCTAGTTAAGGACCAACCAAAAGTGAAAGAAATGGTATTATGACCTCAGTCGTCAGTTGGCATTGTGGCTACTATAGAAGTGTTGCCCTCTTGTCAAATAGCACATTATACGGTGATTGATGACATGAGACACAGTTATTGATTTTGTGCTTGTAGCACTGCATGTTGTTGACACCTGTTAAATTGTATATAACGTGTAGGTCCATGAAAGGTCACATTTTTGCTACTATATTGCTGTTGTCATCGCTTTTAATTCCTCGCAAGCTATTTTTATTTTTTTACCCAGTTTAATTAATATCAGATTCATTTTACTGATCTCAACATTATTAAACTGGACACTCGAGTCCATCGCTTGGCAACGTTTCAGAATTAAAGACCTGAAATAAAAGGTACCTTCTATTTTCTCACTTTACTGTTTTCCTTTCGGATATACTCGCAAAACGAGCGCAGGTAACGGGCTTAAGAGCCTTGGAAATCGTTTCGGCAATCGCATCACTATGGTAATAGACGGGCGATGCAATAATTCCCGTTCTTTATTTGTGTAGGGTACGGTTTATGTTATGATTATTATACGGTTAGCTGATACACGTAGGGATTTAAAAAAATTCATTAAAGCTTTATTTACTTTATTTTATGCCTACGCACCTCGGTAACACAGCAGTCAAGTAACATCAGCGATGAAATATTGACATATAGATAGACGAAGTTCTCAGTAGTGTCGCTTAGCCTTTCGTATGCTTAGGAGCAAATCTGCTCCATATGTCCAGTTGAATATTCAACTTAATCATGAAGTTGTCACGATTGCTATTTATATGGCAATGTTTTGACATGCGCGTACGAAAGGTTAGCTTCAAACTCGGGTAAATCCATTCGACCCTCTCAGCAAATATCTATTACCCTGTTACCTTTTCCTAATACCAAAAATTGCATAATCTGGCAGATGGATTTACCCGTTTAAAGTTAAGCGACACAGTACATTTTTGACTTCGAAAAACGGACCACATAACTGACACATTTTATTGCCTGGATGCTAGCCATCGGCTGGCTGGCCCCATCTATAAAATCCTTTGACAGTTGCCTTCCCCATTATTATTCATGTCATTTCTACTGCCCGCAATCAATTTTTAAAGCTTGTGGTCTTCGAAATTTTCACACAATTTTACATTTAAATGTGACACACAAACAAACATTATGCTGAAAGGTTCAGCTAACTTTATCTCTTACTGCAACGAACTGGGAAGTCTAGTGTTTCCCAGTTCGGAACTAGCAACAATGGCGCTAAGCCGAGCTGTTTGTATTGTTGTAATCTTTGGGAACCGGGAGCGCTTTGAAATATGCTTTGACCCGGTTGTGGTCTAAACTAGTAGGCTAGCCTGTGTATTCCCGGTTACTGTGAGCAATGTTTTGGTGCTTGTCTGCTTGTAATACAAGCAAGTGTCATTGAGTGATAACATTGGTTGATTAGTAGAGAATGCCTTGAGGCAATAAGTCCGCCATTTGTTATATCATGAGTATCATGCCATGTATTGTGCAATGAAGATTAAATAAATAAATAACTCTGTCCCTTGTTCGCGTAGAAGTTAGTTAAAAACTTTTAACTCATTTTCGGGGTATAAAGTTTAGGCGTTGAATTTCAAAAACATATCTACTGTCTGACCCTGACGCAAAATTGTGTAGTCTAGAGTACAAAACACCCTTACGCATTAAAATAACAATAAAGGTTACTGCTTACTGCCTATTATGTGCCGTATTTGTGTCGGTGTTAATAAAGAGTTAATTTAATACATACATACCATCGCCCACAGCCCACACTGTTACCTGACTGTCCGTAAACCTTATTACAAAAGCCATAAGGTCCACCGATGGACAGTTAAGTATTGCTGTTTGTTCATTACAAACACATTGCCGTAAAGCTCAGTCATTTTGGCTCACCACGCGTGTATTCTCCAGAATAAACACAAACGCCTACGCACACTAACTTAATCTCCTATATGTCAAGAGATCCAAAGTCAAGGGCGAGAAAAAGCGAAACGCACTCATCAAGCATGCAATGTATATTTATTAGATCAACCAGTATAAAATTGGTCTCCAATTACGCGTAAGTCTTACGAATCCAAAGTCAAGTGTTATACTTCTACAAGAGTTCATATGTGTAATTTTGTTTTTGAAAATAGACCCTCAGATTTTTCTACGAAACTTTCACCTTCCGCCTCATTACGCCATCGGGGTCTTTGTAAAAGCTAGCGTACGTACATATTATTATGTTGTTTTCTACTTTTCTTTTACGAAACCTGCCGATAGACTAACACCTACGAGGCTCAAACAGCCATTAATAAGTACATAGTTATTTCAGTTATTTATTTTACAAGAGGGCAGTTGTTTAACCGCTCGTGCACCACTTGCCACAAAATTGAACCACGAGCGAGTGTAGCGAGTGGTTCGAAAAGTGGAATCTTGAGCGTTTCCAGGGTTTCAAGGCACGAAGGTTAAACAAATTTTGCCACCGAGACAACAATTTTTACCACACCAAATGCGAAGAAAATACTAACTGTAAAATATCAAACAAAATGAACCTAAATCAAAATCAAATGAACGTTATTAAATATTTATTATTCAAAATTATCATTTCAAAGTCATTTCTACCAGCCAACATAAGAAAACAACTCAAAATTTGCATCAAAGTAATCACTTTGCCACACATGTGGATAAAATGCTACTTTCTCATCAGTTTTTGAATAATCAGGAGAGCCTTTACCACCCACAGTGTGAAAAAGGCATTTTCAACACTGGGTTTTGCAGTTTGATTGAGTATTCAATATAATAAAAAAACAGTTTCAATGTTAAAAATACGTAATTCATAAGGGTGTGTTTAAAAAGCGCTGTTGAGTTCAATGCAGCGTTTTATTTGAAACGGTACATACATGTTTACTCTGTAAATAAACGAAAGCGCATAAAGTAAAGCATGCAATTTTGTTGAAACTAATTCATTTACCCTGTGAAAAAACTCTTATTTAGAGATACGTATTTTATTACCTATATATTTTCTACAGTACGTACACACACAGGCCAATTCGATCATACACTGACATTGACATCAGAATTCAATCTGATGTCAGTGTATGTTCGAATCGTCCTGCAAGACAAATGCAATTTTTATCTGTCAAAAATTCAAAACACAATGGAACGGGAAACCTTTTTACAGGCCTCTGACTCTTCCATGTTCGTTTAATTTAATCATATTGAGTTATACAACTATGTGTTGTTTCCAGCGGCCGTCGCCAGAATGCACGGCGCCGTGCCGTCGCGTGCAACCCTCGCCCCGCATCAGCAGCACGCCGAAGCGTGCGCCGGCGCAAACCGTCGTCTCCAACGATGCTGGTAAGTAAACTGAATTGATAGTGATTTTCAACCCTTTCCGTGCTATGGGGATAGCGTAATTGACAAAATATAGAAAAAAAATATGTGAAGACTATGTAAGGAGAAGGGTCGTCCACTTTCCTCAGAGTGGCCCAATATTACTTCATTTTCACAAAAAAAAACAAGGAGTATTTTTCTTTCTTATTACGAGTCTTTTATAAAAATGTAAAACAGAAACGTTTTATCTTTAAAATATTCTCGTTTAGATTTTTTGCCTAAGAGTCACTTTAAAGACATTCAATTTATCTTGTGTTGATTTCTTGATTTCCACGCCTATCGAAGTACACACGTCATGCTCGCTTAAAAGTCTTTGCTTACGGTGGCGTCGTTGATCGGGTCGCCACTTTCCCGAATGAAGGTTGATGGAGGCGATGGGGATGAGATACGTGTCATATTCGTGAACGGGTGCTGTTTGTGGAGACTGGTCTGTTTAGGCTAACACGAGCAATTATTTTTGAGTATAGTTACAGTGAACCTCATTCTGTTTGTGTTTTATTTTTAATATTATCAATATAGTTTTTTTTTGTAGTTCGTTATTAAGAGACTTATAATACTTTAGTTTGAATTGATATTTGCAGTTAGTTGTATTTTATAGTTGTTGATGTGGTTTTTTTTGCTTGTAAGTATGTAAATTCCATGTTGACGTGTAAAAGTGACCTTGTGGCCTATTTCTTGAATAAATGTTGAAGTTGAAGTATGTTGTAGGTATAACAGGCTTGAAATCTCCGATATTCTTTATAGGTAAGACGCTTTTTACCAGTGTCCGACCGAAGTTTCGGTTTCGGCATAAAAATAATGTTTCGGCCGAAGATTCGGTCCCGTCCAAAAAACTGCCGAAACTCCGTAACCTACAAGATTTTATTTTCGGTTATGTAAAAATCCGGTTACGGTCGGACATCGGACACTAACGAATATTCATTGCTGATTACCTTCGTTACATGTTAGGTAAGGTTATGTGAGTAATATAGCTTCATTGTTGATCTGTTAAGTCAGGAAACTCATAATTATATAAGTATACTATGTGAGACATCTCAAGAAAGGTTGTATGTTGGGATGACTCAGTCGGTGAATCACCGATATGTCGTGGTTTAACAAAAATAAATGAGTTAAATGACGTAAGGTCACTACGGCAAAGTGTGGCTGCGGGATAAGTGTGTCTGGCGTTCACATTGGACCTGCTTACTCATTGATTAGTTTATTGCGAGTTCATATATTTGCCACTAACTAAAAGTAAGTGTAAGTAGTAAGTAACAAATGTATGATTTCGCAATAAACTGTAATCAATGTGTAAACAGACCCCAATTTCAAAGCCACCCACACAACTGTATTGACCTTATAGTTGTGTTCCTAATATGGAACGACACTGCCAATTATTTAACTATTCTATTATGTTAACAGTAGTACTTATAAAAAGGTTATCTAGTGAAAACTGTTCTAATGATATTTATTTTTAACGAAACATAACATTTAAAGGTGAGTTTCAAATACGAAAATTGATCCAATACAGTAAGCGAGTAACGCCTAAAATTATAATACGAGCAAATTTGTAATATTGAACATAACGGCGCTTTACGAAACTCGGTCCTCAGATTTACATATTTATAACTCTCTAAATAACACGACTTTTAAATGTCAAATGCAGCCCCTAGTAAAATGTAGTTCTCGTTGCACTAAGAACCCTAATGACCATTCTGAGAACTATTCATTTCCTCCTATTTAAATATTAATCTACCGTAGAAAGTATTTTAGGAGTTCAAATAAGCTCGCAATGTTTCTTGAATTCGAAATGGGTGCCGAGAACCGTAGTGTTAATAATGAATCCCTTCTATCAAGTACCTTCAGAAACTTTACAAGGTACCGGGTCTTGAGGTCTTAAGGTTACGTTTATGCGACTATTAACATTTATGTTAAAATATTATTTTTTATCACACTTGCTCGTAAAAGGTGTTATTAACTTATTACATAGGCGATGCGGTCCGTAAATTCTAAATTTAAACCTAGGACTATAATGTAGGTACGTACGTACGTAAATTAGGCTGAAGTTTTTATTTAGGTTAATCCCTTTTTTTCCCTCACAAGTGTGATGAAAAACATTTGAGTGTGCTACGGGCGGTCCAGGAATTACGAGCCTGTGTTAATTAAGCCCTCTCCTTTGCCTTCGGGCTCCAATTCACACTCGTTCCTAAATTCTTGTTTACGTTTCTTCAACTAAAAACGTCGACTTTTAATAATATCGAAAACAGATCGAATAACTGAAACTCGAAGCCTAAACTTACTTTATAACACTCGCATATTTAATGTTATTTATTGTCATTGCGATCTAACAGTTTAACTGGTATTGCCAAACCGACTGGAAAATTTTCACTCCATAAAAACTCTTTATATGGTCGTTTTTCTTTCATATTATCGTTATAAGTATATCAAATTAGTATTTCAGACACTGAAAAATAGCTTTTATTCCATTGAATTAAGGTTTAGTCATTATATTTTTTACTGAGAAGATTTATTTAATAAAGCTGACGAGGCATGCACATGCACGTTCGTAAATCACTGTTATGTCACTGTGATTTCTAGACGGCGACGTAAAATATTGATAGATTGAAGAGATTATTGGACGTTAGCGGCAGATATAAATTCGGCCAAGATATTTTAAAAATATTTTTTTAAAGTGGTGTATTCTGTACCTACACTTATTAGGCTGCCTTTCCACTGAGAGTAATCCAGCGGAGCAAGAAGAGATGTGGATTACAACTAAAGCTATTGGTTGATTCCCGCACGTCTCCTCTAATCTCCTCCTCAGTGGAAAGGCAGTCTTACAGTGAGTACCTAGACTATAATTTGGCCGATAACAATAAGTAGTGGCAATTAAGAAAGTTAAGGCATAATGGTTATTTCATTGATCCTCCTAATACCATCGCCCACACTGTTAACTGACTATTTATAAACCTTTTTACAAAAGGCACAAAGTCCACCGATGGACAGTTAAAGAGTGTTACTGTTTGTACAAAGTGTAAACTAACTTTGCACCGACTTGAATAGAACAGAGTGAGGCAGTGTCGTTATGAACGGCATATTTACATAGAAATTTGACATTATTGATGACATGGCCACACTTTGAAAATGCTATGTAAAGTTAGCTTGGTCCGACTTTAGAATATACCTCTAATACTTCAGCTTGTTAAATGGCGCTTAAGAGGAAAGGGGATGGTTACTTCTTCATACAAACGTAGTCCCCATTTTCCTCTCCGGATATTAACATTATTGAAAATATTTTTACATAATTTGATGTATATTAACCATAGCTATGCCCCTACGTTTGACTTTTTTTGATTGTTTTATTATTGTAAAAGTTAAGAGCGAAAAACAAATTTCATACAAATTTTTAAATGCTCTTAACTCATATAATAATTAAAAATTCGAAAAAATCTAACGTAGGGGCATAGCTGTGGTTGATATACAACAAATTGTGTCAAAATATTTTCAATAAGTGTTAATATCCAGTGAGGAAAATGAGGACTACGTTTGTGTGTAAACGCGACTTTCGGTTTGAGAATACCTCTTAATGCTTCAGCTTGTTAAATGGCGCTAAATATCGCTGTACAAATTCTTATTGTCACCATTTATCTTGTGGCTTGTAGTTAATTTTCTCCGCAGTCACAAAACGCATGGAACGTTGAGTAACTTGCTTAATGAATCATTTTGTTATTCTCCAAATTGTCTGAATGCTTTGCCTCGTGAATAGTTTTAACGTTACTCATTCCGTACATTTATTACGATAAAAGTGCGAAAAATAGGAAATCGACACGAGTTGCGAATTGCCTATTCGCACATGTATCGTACAACGTTTTACAGTACATAATGGCCGTTTAAATTTTCGACATAGTTACGTAATGTGCTAATTATCGCACTATGTGTAGTGTAAAAAAACAATAACAATGTGTCGCTTTAATAGTCATTTTAAGCTGAAATATTTGACAGATGTAAGGGTCGCCACACGGAGGTGTATTCTGATTGTAATAGCAGGTTTTGAATTTGATCGGGATTTGTTATGGATATGATCTGTCACTGTCAATAGTGACACTGATATTTCTTCAACCAAAAAAGTCACTTTTGAACCTGACATCATATCTATAACAAATCCAGATTAAATTCATAACCAAACTGTTATTACAATCAGAATACACCTCCAGGTCAAGATTGTAGTAGTAGTAGTAGTAGTAAACTCTTGTAACTATTGTACAAATATACATATTAAAAATTACATGGTACAAATAATAAGATGTACAAAGGCGAACTTATCCCTTTGAGGGATCTCTTCCAGTTAACCTTTGAGTAGATAAGAGGAGAAAGTGAAAAGAGGGTGACAAATGTAGCAAAATGTACAACAAGGTACCAGAAAGATAAAGGATATAAATACATACAAAATTAATAGGATAAACATATAATATATTACACAAAAAGGAATGGGGAAAATACACTAAAAATTGGAAAGAAGTAGAAAAATATAAAGCAACATACAATACAAATATAGGCACATTAATCAATCAGATAACCATAGCTTCTTTAACCTCTCCTTGAACGACGCAAGCGATTGCGCCTGTCTGAGCGAAACTGGCAGCTCATTCCACAGCTTCACTGAACGCACTGCGAAGGACTTGCTGTATCCACGAGATTTGTGAGAGGGGATGGCAAGTGATAAATTCGCGCTAGAACGGAGACGGTGGCCACTGCCTTCAGCCAGAAATTGAAATTTTTGAGAGAGGTATACAGGAGAAGGTTGAAAAAGAACATTGAAGAGAAGAGAAAGAGTGTGAAGATCTCTACGGCGGCTCTGAAGATTGTATCTTTGTCCTTCTGTTCCCTTTCTTCACAAATGTCTGTAGAATATTTCTTTATGATTGCCTGTCCTGTTTCCATCTTATCTTCACATTTCCTACTCGGTTACGCAAGATTTATAAGCCTTTGGGCGTTCCTATACTTGAAAATCTTGAAACCATTCATCTTTAGGTTGACTCGCGCTTCGCATGAATGAAAATTCCGACCGCCTTTTGCCTATTTTTAGTTGTTCTTTTGTTTAGTGACCGAGTTGCGAAATATCACACCTGTGCAGGTATATGCACGTGTCACGGGCCTTGTGTCATTAATTCATTATCAAATATATTATTGTAACTTGTAATATATCGAAATGTATATATTCGCGGTCACGGTCGTACACTAGTGCAAGGCATACACTAGTGTACAGGAGCAATACCCATGCTCAAAAGTGCTCGTCACACAAAAAAAATGCCCTTAGGTACTGGTAATTCGAATACAAGACCACCGGCATACTACCGCTACTAAGGTGAGGCCGCCCCTTGGAAGTTAATTTGGAAATACCACTTTGTGAGCGCCTTTTGCGCTATAAACGAAACAAAATGTTCAACTTACTGGTCTTTTTACAAGCCTTTGAGAAATTAGGTATAGGTAGGTTCTTAGTTATATGTCTAGGAAACGCGCCTTCAGTCTGATGGTATAGAATGCAAGAGAGGGATGATTGCGCCGCGCTGCCTGGCGATGTGTCGTATGTGCGAAACTCTGGCGCTAGCATCGCGCTTTCTGGTTCGCACCGTCTATGTTGGCATCTTGGAGCTGCAGGGCTGCAGGGCAAGCTAAACACACTTTAAACTCGCGTTTTATAGCTAAAACGTCGGATTAGGTAAAAATAATGAAATTGTATCGCGTTAGACCCGTTATAATCACCTCATCAACTTGGGAAACTAAAATGCGCTGGTAGCCTGGCGGTAAGAGCGTGCGGGTTTTAATCCGGAAGTCGCGGGTTCAAACCCCGACTCATAACAATGAGTTTTACGGAACTTATGTACGAAATATCATTTGATATTAACCAGTCGCTTTTCGGTAAAGGAAAACATCGTGAAAAAACCGGACTAATCCCGATAAGGGTCTAGTTTACCCTCTGGGTCGGAAGGTCAGATGGCAGTCGTTTTGTAAAAAAATAGTGGCTACGCCAGTTCCTGTGGGATTAGCCAAGCGGACCCCAGGCTCCCATGAGCCGTGGTAAAAATCCGGGATAACGTAAGGAATGGATTCGTTTGGGAAACTTTCCTGTCACAAAACATTGTGTCAAGAATGTCTCTTTCTGGCACACAATGCAATGAAATGAGTAGTCAAAAGCCGCGCAACGATGCCGACTAATTGCCAAAGCTAATTGGTTTGAAAAGTGAATGTATAATAAAATTGGCAGGAATCAAATGCGTGTCTATCATTCTCGGTCTGCCCACGTATCAATTAGCGCCATCGAATGTAACGTGAAACTGACTTTTTGCACGGGTTACTCGTAAAAGTGAAATGGTGATGAGATTTATTTATTGTTTTGTATCTTCATTCTTCAGCATTCCTTCGTATAAATAAATACTAATCGAGAATAGGGGATATAAAGGGAACTACGGAGCAAGGATTATCATTGGCGCTTTATTCTCAAAGGAACACGGTTACCAGATACTCCAGATAGTCAGAAAAATTCGTCGCTTGGAAAATTTCTTTACGATAGTCATTAAGTCGAGGATTGAGTTGAGTATTAAAACATTAATACATTAGGTACACATAATATTTCAAGATGACAATTTACTTGTTTTATTTTAGTTAGACTTTTTAAAATGTATGTCCACGTGACTCGTTGTCGTTACGTGATACGTGAAGCCGTTTAAATGCGGGGTCTCGTAAAGGACAAGAATGACATTTTTGAACAGTAGGTATCATACATTCATAATCATACATATCATACATTATCACACTAATCAGTCTAAAGGGGCCCACTGACTATCAGTCCGCCGGACGATATCGGCCTGTCAGTTGTTGGGAACTGTCAAATTTTTGTTCTAACTGACAGGCTGATATCATCCGGCGGACTGATAGTCACTGGCCTTAGGAGATCTTCTGTAACTTTTTTACCTATAACCGTTTTTTAACCTATAAATGAAACAAATTTTATTAACCAAAAAAAAGCCATACCATCAGATCCCACCCAGGCTTCGTCACATTACAGAAAACTCATCCACCTACTACCTGGCACCTGTAAATTGATCTGATTTTTATGTATTTTAGGACAAGTGTTGAGTTGATATTTATCAGAGGACTCGAGTTCTGCATAAAAGGAGAACAAAATTCCCACTGCCAGTATCCTGTCTATATTTGTTATCTGTTACCTACAGGCAACTTTATGAATTATTTACAAGCCGACTGGGAACCGTCGCGCTGAAATATAAGGTATTAATACGGAATGCCCCTGGCTGCGGAAAATGGGGCAAGGTTGGCTAGGTACGCTAGGTTACTCGGGAAAGTTGTGCAACAGGGTCGGTTTACTTGTAAACGATATTCGTGTGCGGAGCTGAAGTTTGGTTTTAGGGTCGGTTGCACCAAACCGTCTGTCACCGTTAAAGCGTTCGCTAAATTTTATCGTATGGGAAGTTTCATATTTGACTGCTGAGTGACGTTGATCAGTCCGCTAAATGTGGTTGGTGCAACTGGCCCTTAGTGATACGATAAATAAAATAACAATGGACAATGTGGTAATACCGTAAAACACTGCCGCTGCGCCGTTTTCACAGAAAAATGTATGACACACGTCAACGCAAAAGATACGAATACGACGCCGCGTAAATGCTGCGTTTACGCAGTATCGGTGTGGTCGATTCAGAATACTACCTACCTATGCAAGCAATTTTTCTAGGACTTCAACGTTGTATTTGTTAATATCTATATAGTAGATTATTGCATAATACGACAAATATGCGTAGCGTTACGTATTCCTTTCCACATAACTTTTTAGCACTTCGCTGTCTGTTGATTTTATCGTGTAAGCTGGCAGTGCGTTTATAGTCAAACTTTAAAGGTTTTTTTCTTCATTAAATACTTTGAATAAAACGTGAAGTAATTGTTTATTTTCCTGTTTCAAAACTGACAAATACATATTCAGTTATTCCGCGTGTAAACAGCAAATATCAATAGTTTAAATTGAATAAGATTTTTGTGCGCCACCAAGTTTGTGTTTTCTGTTCAAATATGAATTCTGATGGAACTTGTAGGTCACAGGACTGAATGATATTACATTGTAACTCAGTTAAATGGCCTTTAGGTTGTTTGACGTACATATTGTAACTTTGTATTACGGCAAATGGCAAGATAGCAACTTTTCTATACGATCGCACTAGTTCAAAATAAATATACCTTAGTAAACTTACATACTTTAGTAAATTAGGAATGAATGTAGAGGGATGTAAAAAGAAAAGAGGTATGGAGGAAAAAGACATGCTGCGCCGACCCCCAGTCACTTCATTTCATTTATATATTTATTCTCTCATATAAGCTTACAGTAATATACCAAAAATACCGTCATGTTAAAAATGCAAGCGAATGATGACTGTAGTTGGTGAATTCACACGTGCACGCGCGAATATCTATCATAAAAATGCATAATAATATATTGGATATAGTTTTGCACAAATCTTGGGCCAACTCTGTTCTTGTTTAATTGAATTAGTTCAAAAATATAGTCAAACAAAAGTACCTAACTGTACACTCCTCAACATTGCCCTTGAGTATAGTTTCAAACGTCTAATTTATTGATAAACTCTTTCATTAACAACTTCGTCAACTTCAGCTATTGAAGTCCTCTAGATCTGTTAGTATCGAAGTCGTATAAAAGCTGCTTAATACTCTCCTCGATGTCGATGGTAATATTATGCAGTCACAGCACGTGTGTGTTCTTATTAAATTATGCCCTCCCAAGTGTCTTGGTTGATGTTGTTTGAGAACTTTGCTAAGTTTACGCCACGCCAGTATCTTATGTTAGTAATTGGAGCTTCATATGCAAGTTCATATTATGTTAGCGACATACGCTATAAAACTCAAAACTACGCGTACTGCGCGGGTAGTATGGTTGCGCTTTAATAGTCTATATTGTCATGCAATGCGCATGCTTGCGCCGTATAGGATGGTTATTAGTTAACCGGGAATATCTTCTATTTTTGAAGAAATTAAATATGTAATTAGACCAACGTTTGTAGATGCCTAGGAGACGAGACGGTCGAACGAGAACGCTGCCTGTTAGTTGAAAAGCGTTGTGTTACGGCTTTTTCTCTTTTGTACTACCTACTGCCGAAGCTTTCAGGACTTTGAAAGGAAAACAATATTTTCTATACTCTGTTTCACAGGTCTCACTTGCCTGGATCCGAACGCTCATGCAAGGCCAGGCCCCGTCCTTAACACGAATCCTACTAATGAAAATGTTCCTGTGATAATGCTTATTTATTTTAGAAGGACTGAACTAACGTTCCTGTTTACGATCCGGTACAAACTTCCTTCCGCAAAGGTCAAGATCGTATCGGGTCCTGGGGCTATGTGGGAGATAAACAATGATGAATATTTATTTTGCTCGTGTGTAGGCAGATTTTTGTAATAAATATCTTGGAAAAGGGTTACATGGAACCTTTCTGTTGTACAGTTGTGTACAGTTTCCATTAAAATATATTTGTATACAGAATCTGTATACACTAAAGCCTTGACTATGAATCTATTTCGAATTTTTTTTTTAATTTATTCCGAATAATAATGCGTTAAATTATAATTAACCTTAATGAAATATTTGAGCACTTTCGCTTCGATGAATAAATAAATAAATTACACCTATAAATAAATCTACTATTTTAAAATTATTTCGCATGATTTTTTTAAATAATGATGAAAATAATTCTGTTTGTAAAATATTGTATGCACCCGATACCGAAATTTAATTGCACCATTATATTTTTTTAACCATCCCACATTTCTTAAAATATCTTAAACCTTTATAGAACGTTTACTTAATTATTAAAAGGTCATGTTCACAGGATGAACTCTGACACGGGTATCAAGATTTTCCAATTAGTGTACACGAATATTAAGTTTAACTTGCAAATACCACTAATTAATCCTTTACCCTTGTTTAAAAGTAGATACACAAAATCGCCAGTTCCAAGATTTTCAAGGCCCCTATCTCCAACTTTGAGGGCCGTTCATTCGAAAAGGTTGCGCACACTTGGCGAGCTCTTTCAAGCGGACGCAAACATCAAACGGTTGCTCTTTGCGCATTCTTAGCTTACCTTAGTTGGTGTATTAATGAGTCGGCCGAATAGTCCATTCTGTCTGTGGTAAAGGGTTAGGATTTTTTCTTCAAGTCTACATTATTATACGAGTGTAATAATGTAGAAAAGTTATAAAAAAAAATTAACATTTGTAAATCTTTTCTACATTGTCAAACATACTTAAAGTACTTTTTTAGAAACAATTTTAGTACGGATTATAATACAAAAGGCAATGAAAACTACTATTTTTAGTAAGCACTTGTGCAACATCACACGGCTGCTCTTTTGTTTGCTTGAGAGGGTGTGTAAAGCCAGGACATTAGAAGGAAACACAAGATATAGCGCGCCGCGCGAAACTTGCGACCAAAGATATGACAATCGCGCAGGTCCTTTGCCTTAATTACTCTGAAAATATAGGTACTTACTTCTGATTAAAATTTACCCGTCAGATCCGTCGACTGTATCGTTTATTAAATTATACTATGGTATGCTGGGTATCTAACGTTACCAATTTCTAAACTATATCGAAGTGACGTGTACTACTTTAAAATCCGCACTCAGTGCATCGAAGCAAAGTTTATAAGTGATTTACAAGTTTCAATTCCCGGTGATAGTTCTGAACTCTTCTTAGAAACTCCCAGCCACTTCCTGGAACTTTGCGTTGCGGTGAATAAAAGAGATGATACCTAGTAGCCAATTTATGAACCGTGGACTCGGTGGTAACTGCTATTACACAATATAGCTTAATATGCAAAACTGTATAATATGCTGACCTAGGGACAAAAATTTACTAACTTAACAACTGTACAATTCATTCTAAATAATCTAATCTAATCTCGCTCATCAGTAAGTTGTAATATAATGCAGACAGTTTTCTTTTGAAACTATTTCGTTTTAGCTTCTGTTGGCTGTTACTGTCCAAACAATGTATTAATGTTAGAATGTTACCATTCCCACGCGTCCATGGAAAAAACATTGCTTATTTTTTTTCGAGAGATATGACTAAGTACGAAGGTCACTAAAAGTATTCTGAATTACATTCGTCTATTAATGTAATATGAATATGAATAAAGTGAGTAAATAATTGTTGCCTTTGTTGTCAAACATTTTTGTTAGAGCTGTTCTCTTTGAGGGTTGCTCACGTTTTTCATAGCTAATAAGTGGTCAAACCTTGTAGCATAACGAGTTTTGTTAAATGAAGAAACCTAGTTATTATTAAAACTTACGAATATGTTGGCTATTTGAACAATAAACTGTATTTTTTTATTACTTTTTAATAAAAATATAAGAGAGAATGACAATTTCTATTAAAACCCTCTTCACTGTCTACTAAAACTAAGTATACTAAGTATAGCTTTATTGTATTAAATCTACTGCGGATGGGGTACCGAGACAAACCTTACTGGTTTAACGGTACTTTTGTAATTAAGTTGCATATTATGTGTATTTACCTGATTAAAATAAAAAATAAAATAAAGTATGGTAAACATATTATTGTTTTAGTAGTCATTTTCTATTGTATTTTTACGAGTATTTTTTTATTTTATCGTCTGAATGAATGAATATTTATTTGTCAGTAGTGTCTTGGGCTTATGGCTCCTCTATACGATGGCCCAGCGCTGGACCAGCGAGCTGGCCATGCGATGGTTGAGAGCACGCACTATGGAATGGGCCACGTCTACATGCATACGCACCATCACTGGCCCACTACCTTTGATGTGCGAACGAAAAACTGACACCGTGGCCATCCTATCGCCATCCCGCCGCGCCATAAGCCATCCAACACCACTACCCTTTCTACACGCTGGCCCATTTTAGTAGGCCAGTATGATGGCCCATCGTGTAGAGGAGCCATTAAATTACTAACACATTCAATATTCGATCTCATTCGTTGTCTGTAAGCTGGCTGATAAAATACAAATAAATTTACCTATTTTACATATATATCTTTGTATCTTATTAGTTAGTTATTTAAAATTAGGAATACCACTACTATATATGTATATCTTGGATTACCGTTCGTTTTTGATTAACTCTGACCTTACATATTTTATAAGAAATATTTACATACATACACACCAATTTACAAACATGAACTCTGAAGTCATAGCACACTTTTTTGGGCAGGTGTATAAAAATAAAATTAATTAATTAATTTAAAACATCCGACAATCATATCTCTTTGCAAATTACTTATCTATAATCCATGGCTGATCATCATAAATCTTTTGCAGAAACCCCAACGCAAACTCAATCGGTTTTGAAAATAAATATCAAATTATAAGTAGGTTCTTATGCTCATACATCCAGGGCATACTTTAGATGTTCTATAAATAGGTACCGAATGTTTGAACTTGAATATTATGCCATTAAAATTAGAAAAAGAAAGCTTGTTTTTATAACTCCATGGGAGGTGCGTTTATTTTAGATTATCATTAACGAAGTATTGTACATACCAGAGATGGGCATTAATCGATTAATATTTTAGTTAACTAATCAATCGATTAAAAATATCAATCGTCATTTTTTAATCGCGATTAATTTAGTTGCGATTAAATTAGTTGTGAGAATGTTCGACTAACAACTAAATTAGTTTTAGTTTCAATCGACTAAATTTCACGATTAAATCTATATTAAAACTACGTAGTCGCCGGTTTTTGCATTTTTTATCTTGCAATATGTAACTACAAGTACGTATGTTTGTAACATACGGAGGTACTCGTATGTTGTAACTATGTTAGTTTGGGTAGAATTTTGCGACTTATTTTGAAGCAGATATCTTCATCCGATTGAGCTAAAATTATAGTTTAACTTTAGTTTAACTAAATACATATCATGGTTGCTTTTATATTTAATACTAGCTGTGCCCGCGGCTTCGCCTGCGTGGAATTCGGTCTGTGTCAGTAAGCGGCTAATTCACCCCTAATTTATCTCAATGTCCCCTGGAGACGGAACTTAAAGTAAAGTTGACAGATGGATACGCTAGAGGACTGTAGTCCAGATAAAATTATTTACAATTAGGTACCTACCGCCAAAGACAGATATTACTCCGTAATAGATGGATACAGTCTAAGGAAAAAACGTGCCTCGAAAATCACGAAAATTTGATTCTCGATCAGATGTCGCTACTACCTTTTCCCTACTCTCGTATAGAGGGCGTTGACGGTTTCGTTTGTTATTATTTAACAATTTTAACGCATATCAGTGAAAGAACATGGGTCAAAATAATAAAAAATAATTACCGCAAATAAAAAAAAACATTTATCCATATTTAAATACATTTTATCGTATTTTTATAAATCTTCATTTTTAGTTTTAAAGTGTGTCGATAGATGGCAGTGAATTTACTGTGGTTACAAATATTACTATGACAGTACCGCTCTATAATATTATATCCTCTTTGCTACCTTTAAATAAAATTACACTCCAAAATCAATATTTTTTTGCCCTTATTCAAATTTTTGACGTGATTTAATCGGCATAGAGTAGTAGGTGTATATCGAACGATACAGTACCATTTTTGTATTTTTACGTCCTTGACTGTACCTAGCCAAATCGACTACATAATTCCGAAAAAAATTATTCCGAATTTTAGAATGTCGAATTTTATCATTCCGATTTTTAAATGCTCGACCCATCAAAATTCCGACTGTCATAATTACGAATGATGAAAATCACCAAGATTTATATTTCCGAAAACCCAAAAAGCCGTTTTTTGTGGCAACAGTTCGTTTTCTTGGGGGTCGCAATTCTAACCTAACCTAATCCACTTCTGGCAACAGTTCGTTTTCTTGGGGGTCGCAGTTCTAACCTAACCTAACCCACTTCTAGCAACAGTTCGGGTTCGCAGGTTCGCAGTTCTGTCTAATTTATTTATGCCGAATTTTTATGCCAAAAATATTTTATGCCGAATTTAACATGACGCGGCACGACAGGTACCCGTAATAATTACTAAAACGTGAGTCTTCATTTGAATATCACGGATTTCATTTTTCCGATCTTGTAAAAAACCGAATTTCTGAATACCGAATTATTTTATTTCCGATCGGACAATGATTTTTCGGAATTTAAAAATTCGAAAAATTTTTTTTTCGGAAAAGTGTAAAATCGGAACTCTAAGCTTTCTGTCAAGTGACAATCGGATTTAAAGTTTTCGGAAATAGCACATTCGTGATTTTATTCCATCGTGTTTTTAAAAATCGTAATTTTGATATTTCGGACTTATAAATAATCGGGATTATGAAAGTCGTGGTTATAAAAATCGGAAAAACGTATTTCGGAATATTTGGGTGTTCCCATCAAAATCATGTCATCCAAATCGGTCCTCCAGTGAAATCAGTCTAAGCATGATGCCGGCGGCCATTTTTTTTGTTTTCGGAGTGGGAAATGCATCTGCGTAGCGTCTGCCCCTACGACTTGTTGATGGTCATAGCGAATCAGACTCTCAGATAAAGTTTTTAACCCCTTTTTCACCACCATGGGGGATGAATTTTTAAAAACGCTGAAAGTAATTTTCTTGCTTTTTAATATAATAATGATTTGCAAAGTTTTAAGTTCCTAGCTTAAAATAAAATTTGCACCCCAAGACAAACTTTCATCCCCTTTTCAACCCCCTGAGGGGTTAAATTTCCAAAAACGTCAAAATTAGTTTTTTTGTAATCGTCTATCATACCTTTCTAAGAATAAGAAGTTTCAAAGCATTTGTAATGGATTCAAACTTTCAACCCCCTTTTAACCCTGTTAAGGGACGAATTCTTGAAAACGCTAAAATCACTTTTCCTGTGTTATAATAATATGCCCATTATACAAAGTTTCAAGTAACGCACTCAACAAAATTGATCTCCATACAAACTTTCAACCTCTATTTCACCTCCTTAGGGGATGAATTTTCAAAAACGCTGATATTAGTTTTCTTGTATTTCAATAATATATCTTCTTTAGAAGTTTCAAATTGCTAGCTTAAAATAAATCTTGAACCCCATACAAACTTTCATCCCCTTTTTAACCCCCTTAGGGGTACAATTTCTCAAATTTTTATAGCCTATAACCTGGCCGTGGATTTTTTCGACAGATTAGTAAAGTTTGCATCAAAATCCGTTCAGCCGTTTTCATTAGTTGTGCGGTCAAATAAACAGACAAACAGATAAACAGATAAACGGATAAACAGACAAACAAATTAACAGACAAACAGATAAACAGACAAAAATTCTAAAAACTGTTGGAATGTGTTCTGTTATCGATTCTAAGTATCCCCAGCCAATTTTTTTTCGAATATCTTCCATGTACAGACTTTCGACCCTCTTCCGCTTTATTATATGTATAGATACAAAGTTTGATTTATATAATTGTGTTTTTTTAAGTGTTATTTTACTAATGCACAAAGTACCCAGTTCTTATTTACCCTTAGATAAGAGAAATTTAATCCAATTTCAGAGAGATGCACTACTTTAGTAGCAAAATAATAGTGAGAACAGATCTCACTCCTTAGAAACGGTCAAAATATCGTAAGTAATACATGACTATTTTATTTTTAAACATCCGTTAAGATGTCCTAATCAGTCTGTCAACATAGCCATACCGAGGTATTCTATTCAATTTGCTTCTAACATTAGTCGCGAGAAAATAGTCTAACTAATTAGTCGATTACAAAATTTAGTTGTCCGAAATCAATCGGCAACTAATTTAGTTGCAACTAAATTAGTTGCACTCTATACAACTAAGATTGATCAATCGTCGTTTTCAATCGTCAGTCGCAATTAATTCTTGTAATCTTAATCGTTAATCGTTAGTCGATTACATTTTGCCCATCTCTGGTACATACACGTGCGTTACAGTGGGCAAGCGATGTCAGTCGGGGCGATGAGTTCGGCGCGGACAGATCAGCTATCTATATTATATCGATCGTTACGTTTTTAGCAAAATATTTCGGTTGTTTACAGATTAAATATTTAAAATAGTTTTTTGGCGTAGTTTGAAATAAATAAAAAAACGTTTTTTTAAATGGTTAATGAGGAAGAAAAGTCAGTAAATAAAACTGTGTTTAAAAATACAAAGTTCCTAAGATTTTTCAGTACCTAATTACTAACGTAACTAGTTTTTATAAATCGTCACTTGGATCGCGCCGCTCGCGCATGTGCCAAACGCGCGTGTCTCTAAAGTCAACTCATGACATCGACCCGGCTTTAATGCCTACCCACATGCTCTTTTGTATACATTTAGTGTAAATTCACGCGTCCGGCGTGCGGTGCTAAAAACAAAGATTCCTTGGTTATCATTCTAGCCTGTGGGAGACGATTCGTTGCAATATCCGAGTGAAAATAAAAATTAAAGACTTATTTTGGCTGTACAAACCAATACGGGACTGAAACTGTCTATGGTTATATTTGCCTTGGTATTTGGTACCAAGTTTCGTGTGTAAGTTTAGTGGTCTGTGATGGAGTTGTTGGTACAGGATGGACCTATAGTGATATCGTGGATTGTGTTTCTATGGCTTATATTCAGGTGCTACTATCAAATTGGCGCGATCACATATGGTAAGCTTAATAAAATGCCGTTTGTTTAAAATGCTTTGCGTTTTCAGTCCTGGGTTTAATTCCTAATTGATTTGGAATTTGTGGGTACAAGTCAAAAGTATTAGTATATAAAGTAAATAATTTTATTTTTATCTTGTGGTATTCCACCTAATATAAATAAATAAATATATGTAGGTAAGGTATCCAATTTCTTTGTCCAATGTGTATTGCGTCTCACATTTTGCTTAATAATGAGAGAGTGAGACGCAATGTCATTGGACAAAGAAATTAGATACCTTACCTATATTTATTTATTTATTTAAACTTTATTGCACAAAGAAAAATGTACAAATGGCGGACTTAACGCCAAAAGGCATTCTCTACCAGTCAACTATTGGGTCACACAGAGACATAAATGTTGGAGCGGAAGAGATTTATAAATTTTAACGAGAAATTGAACCGAAAAGTCAAATATAATATATAAACATATTATATTAAACTTTAGCGATAATTAATAGATATATTTATAATTAACCTTAACTAGAAAATTAAATAACACTAATCAATTTAACTTAACACGTCTATGAAACGTGCTGAATAATAAAAAATATTTTACTTACCGTACTTTTTAGTATTTGTTGTTATAGCGGCAACAGAAATACATCATCTGTGAAAATTTCAACTGTCTAGCTATCACGGTTCATGAGATACAGCCTGGTGACAGACGGACAGACAGACAGCGGAGTTAGTAATAGGGTCCCGTTTATACCCTTTGGGTACGGAACCCTTAAAAAAATATTTGCAGAAACCATTACATAGTTACGAGAAACGAGTAGGTGTCTTCCTGAATGAATGTTTATGTTTTTAGCGGAATAATATTGCGCGAATCGCATAATTTAGTTTAATTTACAAATTCTTAATATATTTTTCATTTCTCATGCTCTGAAAGAGGGTCATTGTTGTTCTAAAAGGTGCGCAGAAAATGATACGTGTCTGCACTAGAGCATTTTACGTTCGAAGTACGACTTTTTTAATTTTTTTACGATACGCAATTGAAATTTGAGTTTAAATGGATTTGTAATAAATTTTTCATTTTGATATTTGACTCTCCATTCCATAAATAACGATACTTTTGTCTGAATTGTTAATTGAAAGTACCCTCAAGAAATACTATAAAAATGTATACTTAGTCATGTTTTAAAAAAAATACATGCATTTTACTTTCCTCGTATTCGAAATGAAAAGTAGAGTGTTTAACTCGGGTGAAAGGCATCATTTCTGCCTCGGACTATTGGCGCTCTCACTGCATTCGAGCGCCAAAATACCTCGGCAGAAATGAGTGCCTTTCGTCCCTTGGTTAACAATCTACTATTACTCCGCTGAATGCTGAAATGACTTTGACGCGACCGGTAAAAAACGCGTGTTTCACATAAATATTGTTTATAATGTCAATCTCTTTTGTGTTTTAGCGCGTGTGTCTATATATAAGTCATACAAAGAATTTGGCTTATGCACCGCAAAGCTCTTTTCTGACTTGTGACTAGTGTTGGTTGGGACTCGAGTCCTTTGAGTCCTCTGCTTCAAGACTCGACTCAGTTTTTCAGACTCTTATAATTAAATCTAAACTCGAGTTCTTTTCAACTTGTTAGTGTCCCGAGTCTTTTGTAGAGACTTGAGTCCTTTTCAGAGAGCTCTTGATTTTTTTACAAACAATTTCGAAATGCATTGTCTTTATGTAAAATTTGTAGATTATGTACCTACACAAATCATACAACAACGCCTAATTTCTTTACTGTTTTTTAGGAAAAACCTATAAAATTGTTGACGGAGTCTTTATTCGGAGGCTCGAGTCCTTTTGAGTTGCTCTTAAAAAAGACTCGACTCGGGATTTAAAAGACTCAGAAGTGACTTAAGCGCCGAGTCTCGTAAAAACGAGCTGAGTTCTTCAAATTCCGACTCTAAGGACTCGAGTTCCTACCAACACTACTTGTGACGCACGGAGCACTGATTTTTACTAAAAAAATATTAGTCCTCTGTAAAAAACTTTGTTCTCGGAGCACATCAAGCGTAATCACTTCGGTCTTGCAAATCAGTTAAATGCGTTTTTCTCAGAGACCATTTGACGTAGATTCCTGAAATATGATCATTTACAAAAACTAACATTGTAACAATGTAATGTAACAATGTAAATAAGTCAAAACCGCTTTTAGGCAATCTAACAGACCTTCGGTTCGCTTCATCTTCGCTTACGTATTTCTATATAATACGCTTAGGTATTTCTTATTTACTAACAAGTCAGGAGGGGTCTTTAATTAGAACGTCGTTTCAACAATTCATTTTTAAAATGTTGTTTTCATTATTGACTAACAAAAGCTTGCGATTGTATTGAAGCCGATACTGTCGATGACAGCTGAAAAGCCAGCGTTGTTATCGGTTTTCACTCCATTGTTTTTGCGACTAATAAATCAGATAATCGACCCATTTCGCATTGTACAGTCTCCATCAGAGTTATGTTATAGCAACGGGACTTAATCGCGTAAAATAAGTTTTAAATTTACCTCCGACGTTTCGACCACGATAATACTACAGACGAGTCGGGGATAATAATGAGTAAAAATCGTGAAAGTTTAAATCAGTGTTATGTTATAGCAGTCATGGTGTTCACAAATATCTAAACTGTCTCCATTATCAAGACGTTAATCATCAAATCATACTGTCCTGGCCGATTTCGACCACGGCGACTGTTTAGTACTGTTTATTGAGAGCGACGCTCGTGAGCTCTCAGGTGGCTGACATAACCGATTTTAGCAGCAAATGTACGGCCGCATGCACTGCAGGTCATGCAGCACCCCTCCGACAAAATTGTAACTAATGACCGCAGGTGGTCGGGCCTTTAACTCGTCACGCTTTGCATCGAGATCTACTCGCCTCTGCTCTTCGAAGGCTTGCACTTTTATATTCACTGTATACCTCCACTTCAATCAAATCCAATCCAATGACAGAGTGGCTAAGCGCATCTTTTTCTCTCAGCTGCAAGATGACAAGCAGAAACAGGGCGGCCAACTTTTGCGCTATAAAGATGTGCTGAAGCGCCACATGCGGAGATGTGACATAGAACCATCGCACTGGGAGACTTCGGCACAAGATCGGCAAGACGTTAAAGTGCATGTTCAAATATTGGCCGCTTCGATCATTTTGATGTATCTGATGGCGACTGTACCGCGCACAATAAAGGCAGCGAGTGATCACGGTTAAAGATGGCGACGACTGCCGTCGACTGCCGTCTTGTCACATACAGAACTTTTAAAGACGGTATGAAACATTTTTTTTCTGTACCTGATACGATTTAAAACTAAAATTTGGGATTATGAATATTCATGATAACTTGACTTTGTCTTGTTGCCCGATGATCTTCTATTTAATCCCCAGAATTAGCAATATGAGCATAGAGAAAAAAACCTGAAGTTGCAAATATCAACTGACTACCAGCAGAAATCTGTTCAGATATTTCTTGGCATTTGGCAAGATTAAAGCATAGAGGAATGTGCGGAAAAGTTATACTTATCGGTATCCGGGTACTTTCCAAACTATCACTGTTATCTTAGGAAATGATTGTCTGTATAACGTGAACGGAATTTATTTTATCCCTATTCCTACTTCCCCAATATGTATTATAAGTGCGTTAATAACTCTGTCTCTATGTCTGTTACCCTTAACGTTAACCGCTTAACTTAATCGACGGAAATGTGGTATGGAGATAATACGAGGCCGGGGAAGGACATACGATTAGTTTTTCTACGGAGATGAAGGCGCGGGTAGAAGCTAATTAGCGATTTCGTGGTTGGTCCCAAAGTAAAAGTTGCTCAGTATAATCCCAAAACCTCCCTGGCAACGGGAATGCACTTATTTTTTGCCAGCCTGTATATTATTTCATTTCACCTGTTAATTGAGTTCTGTAATGAAATCTTATAAATTGACTTTATCCACGAGGTATTTGAAATCTAGCTAAATTGCATATTAGTGTGTGATTATAAATCAGCTTTTGTGGTCCAAAGGAAGTTTGTGTATAGTCAGCAATGTCAGCGTTAAATTGAGTGTGACGGCCAAAGTTGCCAAATATATCAGTATACATCCTTATTTCTATGGTAACAAAGATGTGTCACGATATTTGGCCACTGCCCGTCGCTATATATTTGACGCTGACTGCGTACCTTACGGGCGAACGCAGGGTATACGTAGTATACGTAGTACTATACTATGCTATACGTAGTACTCTAGGTATAGCATACTTGCTTTTACACGAAAATGCTCTTCCACGTCAATCATCCTTTACCTTTGTCATGTATTGTTGACATGCCCGTATCAGTCGTGTGACGGGCCAGATATGTACCTAATTGTTTGAAGTGCTCTGGTCATGCAATTATTGGAAAACGGCGTAGACGGAGGACACATGAACACTTGCATACACCAAGAATCTATTAGTATTAAAAGCTGTAATACGTTGCAGATATACAAACCTTCAAATCTGATAGATCAAAGTCTTGTAATAACCGTAATAAAATATCAAAACCGATTGAAAAGATGATAACCTATTTTTTCCACTATCAGATTATCTTTTGATGAGGGTTACAAAGTAACGTTAACTTTTCTCTTAAACCTGAAGTCTCGTGAATCTTGCTCAAACAACTGACACTACAAAGACGTTATTTTTCTTACTTTGTAACATTTCTTAATAAAAATCTTCGTAAAGACGGGCGCTTGAAATTATTTCACAGCAAAAATGGCATGTTAGCGTAAAACTATTCTCATAATAATATTCCGGTTTCATAGAAGCTGTTATTTCACAGTACTTTTAAAAATAATGTTCAAATGTGTGACCGAAAATAAAGATATAGAATTTCACAACCAAAACGAATCGAACACCATGAACTTTTATGTGGAAATTCATCTGTAGAGTAAAGTTAGACCAAGCTAAGTTGGCAGCGATTTTGATAGCCTTTTCGATGCTGTGTCACAAACACAAAAGCTGTCACTCGGACGCCACGACAGCGAAGTGTCAAAACTGAAATTGAACTTTATGTTGATGCTCTGACCGCCACCACTGACGGATTAATCATTATCAAAATCATGCCAACTTAGCTTGGTCTAACTCTACTCGTTTCAGATGTAAATGCGCAAATTCACATCGTCGTTTGTTATCGCGATTAGCCCAAAACATCCGTGTTGCATGTTACTTATACAGCAAACGAAAGTGACCCAACATACGAAACATGAAACTGACGCTATATGGCGTATCAAAGTAAATAGATATGTATAATCATAATAATCAAACAAGTAGGTACACATATGACCTTTCTTCCTCAGTAGGGTTGAACTATAAAATATATAACCCAGCAGCAATGTAAGCTACAGTAAATAGTTAATGCCCTACAATTGATGAACGCACATAGTTTAGTTATTTACGATACAAGTGCGGAAAAGAGGAAACTCGAAACGAGTGCCGATAAATTAAAACACGACCGCAGGGAGTGTTTTAAATCGATACGAGTTTCGAATTACCTATTCGCACGTGTATCGTACAACGTTTTACAGTACATATGGCCCTTTAAACTTTCGACATATGCACGAAAAGTGCTATTTGACGCACGAGTGCGAGAAAGTAGCACCATATGTACTGTAAAAACCATTTTATAGCACTTTGGCCTATATTCCGCGTCTGCTGGGGAAATGTATAGTGCCGTTCTCATTATTATGTGCCATGTGTTTAAGTCATAAACGGAACATGAATTTAGACAGAATGGGTTATTGCGTACTGGTTAGTTGCGTTATTTTAGAGACTCAATCTTGAAATAGAAGATTCAGATGCATACCATTTTATTCATGACATATAAGTGAAATGTGACTGGATTACATTGCTGTTTATCTTGCAAAATGTCTCCATCATTGAAGAGAGGTTTTATAAAGCTGTTAGCCTAGATTTAGTAGCTTAGTGTGGGGAGGTTTAGGTTGCCTTAGACATCAATTATTAATCTCATACCGTTACAAAGCTAGACCTTACAACACAATTGTCTTTCCTGAAAAGGAAAACTGTCACAAAACTGGACTAGCTCGAGTGGTGCCACTTGATTCGTCATAACGCTGTAGTTTCGTCCTGCTTGTGGAAAATTGGACACGACACTCATTCCAACTGCTCACCGAAATCGAGCGAATCGAAACTAGCCACTGCTGGTCCAGTTAATTGATCATTCGTAAATCTTATTGCAACACGATAAGGCCTGACAAAGGTCAATTAACTGTTAGTACTCCTCTCTCAGACATAACGGAAAAACATTTTTGGAGTCCGAGTGGCAGCCGCTGCGAGTCTGCTGTTGCAAATGCATCACATTGCGATCCCACAACTGTTTACCACGGATGTGCAATTTGCGGAAGGTTACCAAAAAGGTTGGAAGGAGTTCTCGGTAATTTCTGGAAAATTGACAATTACGTTTTCCCCTCACTAGCTCGGAAAGCCGTCTTTTATCCTTTAAAACAAGCGGGGAAAAACGCATTTTATCCACTAGTGGGGAAAGTAATTTGACCTTGGATGGAGCGTGTTTAAGTCACAGTCCTAAAATTTATGCTTATGTCATCCTAGTTCTGTGGTTTAAGTAGCTTTTGACAGATAACAAAACGTAAAACGCTCATAATAATGGTTCGTTCGATATTAATTATCATGAAATAAATGGTTTGAGAATTTAATAAAAAATACCAAATTTGGCTTTATTTAATGATTTTAAGTCATAAACCTTAAATTCCATAAGAAACATTTGTTTTTTAAATGATGTTGAATGTAATTCTGAACGCACAAGTTGAGTCGATGCAATTTCAAAACGCATTGTCAGAAATGTCAACATTGTCAACAAAATTTTTCTCACCGGCTCCGACACGTAAAAATGCACAACTTCCAGAGTTTTCTGTTATAATATCGTATTATCGTTAAAAAAATAGCGATTCCAGTGACGAAGATGATCTAACGCCTGTGTATGTTGCACTTTCCTCGCTATAGTGAGGGGAAAAGTTTTGTGTTACACACGGGTGCAAATGTATTTTACTTCTCGTGTGTTGAAACACTCGCTACGCTCAGGATTCTATTTTAGAACCACTCGCTACGCTCGTGGTTCAACTATAGAATCATTTCGCTTGCTCGTGTATCAATTCCACACTCGCGGGTAAAATACAACTTTGCACCCTTGTATAACAAATAACTATTCCCACACAATTGTCCACATGAAAACTTTTTAATTTTGAAAACTGCGTCGGCACATCAGCGTCATCACGTACTCACAACTATGAAACGGGCTTAGCATCATTTTGGGGACGGCGATGATAGGTTAGAGGCAGAGATAATTCGAATCTCGAGGCAACCTTTTACTCTGGTGCCAGTGGTGCCCAAGAACTACGAGTAGACTAACCCGCGTTCGAGCAGCCAATGCTAATATACCGCCAAGTCGAGTGTCTCACAAATACGACTGACCCGGGATTGTTTCTGCCCGTTCGCTGGGGAATACAATCTTTGTTATTTTGTACGTAACTGATTTTTCTAGTCTTTTTAGGGTTCTTTGCCCCGAACTAGGCTAAGGCTTGTATATTGTCTGGAATTTTTATAAGAGACAGGTAGACTCTTTGACACTTGAGGACTAGTCATTATATAGTAATTATAGTACCCACGTGACACGTTTTTCCTCCATACGAGTAAGGTGTGCAGAGAATTTACTCGAAAATATACATCACACAAATATTTGCCCTTACCGGGGCACCTATTTTTGTGAACTTTTTAGACAGAGGATAGACTAGCTAGGCAAACCACTCCTTTAAATATATATAGGTAAATATATTTTTCACCTCAGCATCTCGAACAAGCCTACTTTCGTCACTCCAGGGAGTGAAACAAAGTAGCTTTTTAATTTAGTGAAGGCCATGAACTGCCACTTCATACTTCTATTACAATTTTTTTTTCTGTATTATTCTGTGTAATTCGAAATACATTTTAACCTTTAATATGTTCTCACTACTGAGGTGTTAAATTATAAATATGTGCAACACGAGAGCAAAGTTATTTTACATCTCGTGTTTTTGAGTCCCTCGCTACGCTCAAGATTCTAACTTAGAATCACTCTCTTCGCTCGTGATTCAATTATAGAATCTTTCGCTTTCTCGGGACTCAAAATAATCACTCGCAAGAAAAACCAACTTTCCTCACTTGTTGCACAAATAACTATTAGTACTTTATATTGAGCTCCATTTAGTTTCATTTAAATAGTATTCTAGTTCAGAAACCAGGTGACCTAGTTCTAGAGGAACTGCAGCGGCCATTAAAATATCATGCTTAATGCCGTGTGATCGACGCGTTTAACCTATTCTGCATGCAGTGAATTTGTCATCGATCATCCTGTATCGGATTATTGAGTGCGTTCATTTTGCTAAAACACGTATAGGCTAGAACCACAATTACTATTAAAATAGGTGGCCGATAGATGAGAAGGGGTGGCAAATATAAACCGACGTTACCCTGTTTATTATTACAAAATTTCTATCTTCAAGATTAAGTCAATCTCTCTGCTTTGCCCTAAGGTTGACTGGTAGAGAATGCTTCTGGCATTAAGTCCACCTTTTGTACGATAAGTATTTCTTTTGTGCAATAAAGATTAAATAAATAAATAAATAAACATGTGACGGATTACCTTTTTGTATGATTTAATTATAAATAAAAAAATAATTTATATTAATAAATAAGTACTTGTTTCTTGGATTAACTAATGCAAAATATATCGTATTTCCTAGTATGTCATTTCTGTTTAGCCCAGTGGTTGACTGGTAGAGAATGCCTCAAGGCATTAAGTCCGCCTTTTGTACTTTTAGGGTTCCGTACCCAAAGGGTAAAAACGGCTCTCTATTACTAAGACTCCACTGTCCGTCCGTCTGTTTGTCACCAGGCTGTATTTCATGAACCGTGATAATGGTGGTAATGTATTGTGCTATCGCTTAAAACGTCGCTCCAACCTCTACTTTTCGCAAGAGAAAACAATGCGACGCTTCGAGTAGAAAATTAACATGGGAAAAAAGTGTCCTACTTACTCGCCACCGAAGCGATTATCTTGCATTTCTATAGGTTAATCATCATTTCTGTTGATGCATATTAAACTTCGTAAAATCTACGCAAAATGCTTACAAATTTTGGGTAAACAGAACAAAGCCAACTTCTAATTAGCGCACGCCTAGTAAATTTTGACATAACTCATTCATTCCTAGTTAAGAATCTAGTTTTTTCGCCAAATGTAACAATATTCTTTACAAAGTCTAATAAAATGGCAGCTTCTTTAGGGTTCCGTATCCAAAGGGTAAAAATGGGACCCTATTACTAAGACTCCGCTGTCCGTCTGTCTGTCACCAGGCTGTATCTCATGAGCCGTGATGGCTAGAAAGTTGAAATTTTCACAGATGATGTATTTCTGTTGCCGCTATAACAACAAATACTAAAAACAGAACAAAATAAATATTTTATGCCGTTTTTTGCGTGGCCGGTTTTTTACTTGTTCTTGTGCAATAAATAAAGCACGTAATGAGTCTTCTATTGTCATATATTATCATATTTTTTATAGAATGGTTCATGTCTCCCACCTGGCTAAGTTTCCTCCTACTCCTACTTCGGTCAACGAACGGAAAATGTTAAGCACTTTATACTTTGTAGTATCAAACTTTACAGTCAATGTCATCATTGAAGAGATGTTCTAGTTTCAAAACGCCAAGGTGCTCCTGGTGCAGATGTTACAACTTTTTAAGGATTCGACTTACATATATTTATATTTGTATTTCAACACCTAAAAAGACTTTAACATTCCGAAAAATATCTGTAAAGGGTCACCCCCTAAGGCCTAATACCTAATAAGTGTATGAGAGAGTATGGGAGTCCAAAGTTGCAGGAAACAGCGATTAAATAATAGTTGTACAGGAATTTTGTTCTCGAACGCTACTAGTTCAAAACTGGTATCAGTAGTTTCCAAGTATTTTTAATAATGAACGTGGAGCAGTGTTGCCAGTACAAACTTGCGCCGTCAACGTCAATAATGCAATACTCTTTTACGAGTTACTACCGGTATCAAGTAGCCAAATGGGTCTCTCTAAAAATACTGGCTGCATTTTGTATGGCGTGCAGTTGATGGAGTAGTGTAAACGTGTTTTATATTATTTATAAATTCTTTCTTACGGCTTCGCTTTGATGGCAATTTTCAAATAAAAATAATAAGACTTCATTTTGAAGAGAAAGTTAGACAGTATGTCCCATCTGTTACCGACTATTTGGACATACAATGAATAGCGATACTGAAGTGTATATCTAGGTTAATACAAGAGATAGCTTCGCATAATAAATAAATGAATGATAAATAAATAAATATTATAGAACATTCTTACACAGATTGACTACGAGTAAGTCCCACGGTAAGCCCAAGGAGGCTTGTGTTATGGGTACTCAGACAACGATATATATAATATATAAATACTTAAATACATATAAACACCCATGACTCACAACAAATATCTGTGCTCATCACACAAATAAATGCCCTTACCGGGATTCGAACCCAGGACCAACGGCTTCACAGCCTGAAACATTCCTGCCGCTGAATAATGCTGTGGCTGAATAAGGCCGCATGAAGCTTATCATATGTAGGTTTAGCCTCGCCATTGGAGACTATCTTGTGACAGTAGTTAAAAAATATTATTTCACCTTAATTAATAACAGTTTTCGCAAATATTTACTAGTTATTCTTAGAAGTGTTTACGCAATAATATTAATAAATAAGTAGCTGAACTACGTATAGCACGTCTAGTCTGTCTTCAATAGCGAAAAATTCCTTTGAGGGCAAAACGAAAATATTCTAAAAATTGAGCTCCATGACAACTGACAGCAGTCAACGCGTGCTTGTTACGAGTCTTTGACTGGAATATGTTAAAGGAAACCTTGCGTAGAAACATCAAAGTACAAATATCCATTTAAAATTTTCGTTTCTCAAAGTAAATGAAACAAATATATGTAGCTTTATTTTGACTCACAATATACTCCTAATATCTTTTGCTTGCACATCTGGCGCTTACTTTGCTCTCCTAACTTATGCATTGTGATAAAAAAACAAAACAGCATCAGCATCAAACCACAAAGTAAGCTATTCGCGACTCGAAACGCAAACGTGCAAGATTTATTATTGTGACTCATTTCAATTTCAACTGTAAAGACGCTTGGTAAAGGTCCGATTCGTCCAGTTTCGTCTAAAGTGCACTTTGATGCGCGACTGTAGTTTCATGACCAGGCCATAAGCTCTGCTTCTGTTTACGTTGCACGTGCCACCAGAATGCATTTGATGTTTTAAACCAATAGCATTAGAACCTTTCACGAAACGCCGTCACGGAGCACTTTTATTTGCGACTATCCAGGCCGGATCATAAAAAGCAAAATAAGATTGAAGATTTTTAGCCGCGAATTAAACTATTTTATATCTTTTTTTATTATCTCGGCAATATGGGCAAAACTACTTATTTTATAAGTTTCATAAATAGTCAGGTGCCTATTCATGTCATTATCTTCTTCCTCGCGATATCCCGGCATTTTGTCACGGCTCATGGGAGCCTGGGGTCCGCTTGAAAACTAATCCCAAGAATTGACGTAGGCACTAGTTTTTAGATCTACTTGCTACGGTTGAAACATACAGGCTTTTGCACTAATGTTTAACAAACTGTATCTCAAAAACGGCTAGAAATATTAAGTGAAAAATAAAGTACGTAGCCTAAACAATAATTCCCCGTTTGCATAAAAGTCCCTCGTTCTGTTCCACCCGATATACAATGTTACTTGGTCCTTATTCGAAGGTTATAATGACTGTTTTCATGTTGGCTTAGTGTGAAAAGGATGTAATTGTTTACTTGAAAATGTTATGCGGAACGGAACCTTGGAATATCGAGATTGTTTTGAGAGTTAATGAAAATTTTAATAACAAAACTTCCGTGAGACATAGACATATTAAATATATTAATGACGGGTCACTCACGTGTTTTAAGTCGAAAACGCTCGACATGTTTCACTCCGTACCGAGGAGCGTCATCAGGAGCTTGCGTCGACGGTGACGGACCGGCGCAGACTGCGGGCCGCAGCCCTCCGCGCCCGATGACTCGGCGCGGGCGCCGGTGGCGGCAGGGGGGGCGAGAAACTACCCTCGTTTACGGCATTATTGTCAAATGATGGGTTGCACACAACACTCACTACGTCATTCGCTAATGGTTCGTCCACACTGTCCACCGACGTAGTACCCAAAACAGTTTTCCAGCTCGGAGGCACTGACCAACCACAATCACGGTTAAAATTCGGATGACGACCAATTTCGATAGCCTCCCGTACTTTTCGCTGAATCACAAACTTTTCTTTCGCCAGCATAGTTACCTTATCGAAACGTATATAGTGAGTCGAATCCGAATCCAACACGTGTTCCGTCACCGCAGAACCCCGGCTATCCCTGTTCTTCATACTACGTATGTGCTCGGACAATCTGGTGGAAATGTTTCGGCCCGTCTCTCCTATGTAGTTTTTCCCACAGGAGCAAGGAATCATGTATACACCCGGACTGTTCAAAGGCTCCCTATCCTTTGGCGAACGCAGCACCTGTCCTAGCTTCATATGAGGACGGAAAATCGTCTTAATGCAGTATCTCCGGCGTAATAAGTGTCCGATTTTATCCGTCACGCCCTTAATGTAAGGTAGGTATAGGGGCAATCTCTCTGCCGTAGTTATCATCAGCATCAGCGCGTCCCCGTTTAACTACGGCAGAGAGATTGCCCCTATACCTACCTTACATTAAGGGCGTGACGGATAAAATCGGACACTTATTACGCCGGAGATACTGCATTAAGACGATTTTCCGTCCTCATATGAAGCTAGGACAGGTGCTGCGTTCGCCAAAGGATAGGGAGCCTTTGAACAGTCCGGGTGTATACATGATTCCTTGCTCCTGTGGGAAAAACTACATAGGAGAGACGGGCCGAAACATTTCCACCAGATTGTCCGAGCACATACGTAGTATGAAGAACAGGGATAGCCGGGGTTCTGCGGTGACGGAACACGTGTTGGATTCGGATTCGACTCACTATATACGTTTCGATAAGGTAACTATGCTGGCGAAAGAAAAGTTTGTGATTCAGCGAAAAGTACGGGAGGCTATCGAATTTGGTCGTCATCCGAATTTTAACCGTGATTGTGGTTGGTCAGTGCCTCCGAGCTGGAAAACTGTTTTGGGTACTACGTCGGTGGACAGTGTGGACGAACCATTAGCGAATGACGTAGTGAGTGTTGTGTGCAACCCATCATTTGACAATAATGCCGTAAACGAGGGTAGTTTCTCGCCCCCCCTGCCGCCACCGGCGCCCGCGCCGAGTCATCGGGCGCGGAGGGCTGCGGCCCGCAGTCTGCGCCGGTCCGTCACCGTCGACGCAAGCTCCTGATGACGCTCCTCGGTACGGAGTGAAACATGTCGAGCGTTTTCGACTTAAAACACGTGAGTGACCCGTCATTAATATAGTTAATGAAAAGTTGCAAGTTTGGTTTTTGCCTGGTTTCCGTTTAATTAATCGACGACCGGTCTGGCTTAGTTGGTAGTGACCCTGCCTAGGAAGCCGACGGTCCTGGGTTCGAATCCCGGTAAGGGCATTTATTGTAGGACGGTTTGACTCCACGCTTGTTAATCCAGATTCCATCTGTCACGCTTCTGGCGAAGCCCTTAGAGCGTTATTCATGGGCACGATACATATGTATAAATATGTATATACTATTATATCAATATTAACGAGTAGCGCTCGTTGTTTAGCATATGCGGCGGGATATACTAACATTGATTATCAAATTGATATCTCATTTTAATCTCATTTAATCATTGCTTTGTGTAACATTTTGCTGGGACGTCAGTTAGCCGCGACCACGACCAGTGAAACCTGTGTCGAAACGTCGGTAAATAAAGGTAAAAAAATAAATTCGCGATAGACCCGTTTCTAAATGTGATTTAATACATTGCTTTGTGTGTACAAAAAGATCTAAAGATTATTATTTCCTTTATTTATTTTGAGTCTTAGGTTAGGGTTTTATAACATGCATATAAAAGTAAAATACAAAAACACTTACTAAACATTACAAAAAATATATAAACACATTATAAAAAACCTAACCTAGGGTGCCGCCGGCAGTGGGGTAGGGCCCAAGCTGCCGGTGGTCAGGGCCGCAGAGAGAGGAACCGGCGGACTATCCGCGCCGTGTCCAAGATCACCGCCTTCTGCATCTGACCCTTGATCCAACCACCTAGCGAGAGTCTCTCAAGGTGTTGGTCGAGACTCTTCGCTATGAGACCGTTCGCTGAAACGACTATCGGGACAATGATCGTCGAATCAACATCCCACATGGCGGTTATCTCGTGAGCCAAGTCTAGGTACTTACTGGACTTGTCCTTCTCGGTAAAGATTATTATTATTATGTTTCAACACAACCCTGTAATCTCTCTCTCTCTCTCTCTCTCTCTCTCTCTGTATCTCATCCAACGTTCCCGAATACGCCAAGTATCATTAACCGTCCATAAAGAAAATATGGCGGGCAATAAACCCTGTGCCTATCATATGTATCATAAACCGGTCCATATTACGTGTTGGGTGTCTGTGTAAAACCTTTTTATACTTCCGTTCGCGTATGGACACGGCCGCATGTAATGAGCTCGGTACTGTTACTTTTTATAAGGTGGCGGAAAATTTACATTAAAAACACCTCAGAACTATCAATGATAGATATAACTCCGTAATAGATGGATACAGTCTAAGGAAAAAACGTGCCTCGAAAAAAAAAAATTGATTCTCGATCAGATGTCGCCACTACCTTTGGCCTACTCTCGTATAGATGGCGATGACGGTTTCGTTTGTTATTTAACAATTTTTACGCATATCAGTGAAAGAACTAGGGTCAAAATAATATAAAAATAATTAATGCAAATATTGCAAATAAAAAAATCATTTAATCATATAAAAAAACATTTTTCTATATTTTTATTTTTAGTTGATACGTCTGTCGAGTAGATGGCAGTGAATTTACTGTGGCTACAAATTTAACTATGGCAGTATCGCTCTATCCTATTATATCCTCTTTGGAACTACTTCAATCTGAACACAATCAGAAAAAATGTTAGGTATTGTGAAAAGAGAATGTAATAAGGTATAATTTGGTTTATGTAAATAAAAATAATAAAATATTTTTAACTAGTTTGGTAAATACTGTCAGAAGACCATGGACAAAAAAAATCAGGTACTTTGGAATATATGTATAACGCTCAAAGTCACAGACAATCTAACTTTATATTATGTTTCTATTTTATTATGTAATTTGATAACCACAAATTATTAAGGGAAAAGAGCTGCTTTTTAGGGTTCCGTACCCAAAGGGTAAAAACGGGACCCTATTACTAAGACTCCGCTGTCCGTCTGTTCGTCTGTCCGTCTGTCTGTCTGTCACCAGGCTGTATCTCGTGATCTGTGATAGCTAGACAGCTGAAATTTTCACAGATGATGTATTTCGGTTGCCGCTATAACAACAAATACTAAAAACGGAATAAAATAGAGATTTAAGTGGGGCTCCCATACAACAAACATGATTTTTGACCGAAGTTAAGCAACGTCGGGCGGGGTCAGTACTTGGATGGCTGACCGTTTTTATAGTTAATGGTACGGAACCCTTCGTGTGTGAGTCCGACTCGCACTTGGCCGGTTTTTTAATTTAATTTAAATGATTTACCACATTATGCGTGGCCGGGTTTCTTCGTGTATAATCTTGCTGAAAAGCCTTTATGATTCAGTATTTAAGTACTTACTCATATTAGCTTACAGTAACTGTGGAAAATATGACCCATTTTTAAAGGTGCTCTAATTGAAATGAACTTGTATCCTCTAGTCTAAAAGAATATGATTGATTCACCTACGGCTCATAAAAGTCATCTCAGGACTCGTAAATAACAACACACTTTCCACACTTGGATTGAAATATGTACTAAAAATTTCATTTCAAAAACATGCAAAGTACGTTTAATTACCTTTAACACTGATAAATTTTGAAAGTACATACTATTTCTCTATGTATTTTCTGAACAACGCTGAAAACATTAGAGCATAGTGCACAATTAAGTTTATACGATTCGGACATGTCGATGTCGATTCAATTTATTCCGATGTTCCAGTGAACGGTTACTGTGCTAGTTTTAATAATATGTATAGAAAAATTCCAGTTAGCATTCAAGCTTGTATTTAACTTGCCCTGTATGTACTTATATGTATGTTAGTGTAGCTCAAATCTTGGAAGCTAAATTTGACCCACTTTGCGATTTCCGATTTAGCTGAAATTTTGCTTACATATGTAAATCGAATGACAATGCAATATTATGATGACATGGAGCTGATCTGATGATGGAGACAATGAGAACTCTATGATAAAACAACGCAGAGTAATTGTGTTTGAGGTTGTTAGAATTGTCTCGAAAAAACTTTTTTTACACCTTAGATGCTAAAATTACAGTTGGATTAGTCTAATTAAGTCAGTGGTTCCTAACTTTTTTAGCACTGTCACCCCTTTGACTAACTAGGGAACTCGATTTTACCCCTCTTCCATAATCATTAATATTCTTTCTTGTAGGTAGATAGGTCTTTGTTATCTTGTTGTCAGCGTATTACCCCCGTAAAATGCCAGTTTTACCCCCACGGGGGTAATTACCCTCAGGTTAGGAACCGCTGAACTAAGTACTTAATAATCCTGATTTTGTACTAATTGTACCAATGAAGCGCAAAAGGCTGGACGAATTGAGGAATATCACTGTCATTTTAGTAATTATTTGAGATATAAAAAATAAGGATTAGGCTAGCTATATAGACAATTTTATTGATGGGTACTTTTTTTTATAAAAAATCTAATGTCTGGACTAAATTCCGTACAGCAATACAAAAGTCAGAATTTAGGGTAAAAATCGGACACTTGTTCTTGACGCTCGAAACAATTTTTAAGTAAATGATTCATATTTGTGAATTCAAGTTGTTTAAGACAGAAGAAAGCCTTATATTTTGTCTGTTTTGTTAAAAAAACATGTGATTAGTGCATAATTTAGTTTAGAATTTGAACGTGGCGATCCAATTTATTCCGAAATTGTAACAGAAACAAAACTGACCATCGGTGTACCTTATGCCTTTGCAATAAGGTTTAAACATTGTTAGTTAACAATGTGGACGGTGTTCCGGTTAACGATAACCGTTAGCATGTAGGATGAAGGGATTACCGCTGTCAACGCGCGTGTGTCCTTATTCAGCGCAGAGCTTTAGAGTGTTTTTCATCGCTCCGGTGGTTCATTACACGTATACAGGATTTTTGTAACCTTAGCAATATCTTGCGAGATGAATATATATATAGGTAGGCCATACTGAGCACGTTTTACTATGGGACCAACCACCTAAATCACGAAAAAAAGTCTGTTTCATATATTTTGGCTGATCAGATGTTTTCGACGGGAGAGGCAATTTTTTTTTCATCTCAGCAGCTCGGACAAGCCTACTTTCGTCACTCCAGGGAGTGAAACAAAGTAGCTTTTTAATTTAGTTAAGGCCATGAACTGCCACTTCATACTTCGGGGTCTATTACAAATTCGAAACACTACTGAGGTAAAAAAATTATATGTGTCACACGAGAGCAAAGTTATTTTACATCTCGTGTTTTTGTGTCCCTCGCTACGCTCAAGATTCTAACTTAGAATCACTCGCTTCGCGCGTGATTCAATTATAGAATCTCGCTTACTCGGGACTCAAAATCAACACTCGCAAGAAAAACCAACTTTCTTGTTGCACAAATAACTATTTCCAATATCCCGCTCGTGCCGGAGAGGCGTGTGAATTCGCATCAAAGTTTTCTACTGTGTTTAGTGGAATATTGATGATCATTAATGCATTAATAATAAAGCGGTTGCATTGGAAAATTATCATGCATTTTCTGCCCCACTGAGCATTATGCAGAGCAGTGTTTATTCAGTCGTACACCGTATATCTTGTCCAAATATTCACATAATTATAATAGAATACAGATTTACCCTGATGCAAGTAATTTTAAATCGAGAACTGCCTACTGGTATAGATGATTTCTTTCTTTCTAATAAATTAATTATCTAAGAAAATGTACCTATTAAAAGAAACTAATCAGATATTATAGTCGGCGCAATATATGAATAAATATTTGACAGTTATGAATCGACTCGTTTAATTGACAGCCTTAGCTTCATATCTATAAGGAACATATAGAGGAAGATAGGGTTATGAATAGATCATAACTGTCGAATATAAATTCTTACATTGTGTCAACTGAAGAAAATTCGACAGCGCGATCTAAAACTCCATATAAAAACATAAACGAACGCCTTACAGATTGTATTCGTTGTATGTATGTAAAATGGAATAACTAATCTGAAACATTATAAAAGTGAATAAAACTATCAAATCGGAATATATCGCGTATATTGAATTCCCGAAGTTTCGAACCCTTTACAGCGTTCGTAGTCAACTGGTGACTAAGGAAAAACTTCAATGTGCAAAACTACCCACATATAAAAATAATGAACCATAGTAAACTATAAACTTTAAGGCTGGTTATACATGCAAAATCGGTTCATAAGTCTATTTAGTTATGCCTTACAACTATTTTCAAGTAAAGGTATACGCGATAAAGCTCCGATCAGATTCATAGTTCACAGTTTTATTTCATGAGTAACTCTCGGGGTAACCGAAGACGATATTATTATAAAAGTGAATTAAACGCGATATGAGTTCTCATAAATATTTATTTTTTGTCATCATTATAATGGTATACTTTTAATTATAGCTTCCCAAGTAAATGGCTCTAAGTAAAGGTCGAATAAAGCTTCATTATCGACCATTATCGGCTTAATGCTCCGTTCATTCTATCAAGGGCAAGATTTCCTACCCACATCAATTTTCATTAAGTAAATAAGTAGCACTTCAGAACCTTCTAGAAACGTCTAATAATACATGTTTAATCTGGCATTATACAGAGCTAATAAATTTTATATCTCGATAATTTGTCTATAGACTATGAGCTGAATGAAACTTGACTTCTTCGATAGACATTTATGATAGTTAAAACAGAATGAAAATGCAAATGAATAAAAAAATAAAAAACCTAGAATGGTTTCCTGTTTAATTGATTACCTAAGCAATTTGCACTAGTCTCTAAGTCTACTGGAGATATAAAATATACATTTAAAACGATTTCAGGCTTTGTCTTTTGCTGAAAGTAAACGAAATATGCTGAAACCAGTCCTTGTGCAGTTTTGAAATTGAGCCATACAAAGTCAAGTCTAATGATAATTTGTTACTTTTCTTTCACGCAACATATACTTTTGTACAGGAACGTAACATTCCAATTCTTGTTAATCTTGACTCAACAATACAGAAACAAAATTGTAATCAAACGTGATCGGACAGAATCAGGCCTCTGACGATATACCCGAAGCGATATTTTAGTCCTCCCGTCGCATTCTGAACCCGTATTCCTGAAATTTTAATAGCATTTGTGTGTTTGCCGCTCGTCTGCCGATCCGTATCGGGAAACGAACAGTTTGAAAATACACATTCAGTTGCTTATGTATCTTCTATTTGTGTCCAATAAGATTACATACTTATTGAATTTAAAAATCATTAATTGTGTTGACGAAGTAGCTACAAAAATTGATAAAGGTACCTACGTATATTCAAACGATTGTATTCCGTTATTATTGTCATCAAAATGATTGTTTATTGATCGCTCACAGAGATATTATGATAATAAATAAACAATGTACAGTCAGCAGCAGAAGTTGCTAAGCGGGCGAGGTGCTCAATATAACCTTGACACGCTCTTATTCTCTTAACAATAAAGTCGCGTCAAGATCATTTTGAACACCTCGCCTGCTTAGCATTTTCTGCTGCTGACTGTACTCGTACCTATGTCAAGTTAATGACATTAATAGCTTTTATTATGAAGAGGTGCTAGTTAGGGCAATAGTAATTGATGGACGAAAGCATGAAATATCGTTGTTTTTTTACGCATAAATAATTATGCTAACTATGATTATGATAAACAGTTAATACGCCTGGATTAACACACAATTTATTATTTATTTATTATTCAAATTAGTTACACAGCATTACAGTATTACTACTAAGGCACTGCGAACTACAAAACAAATAAAAATACAAAGATACAATTATACAATACAATTTAAGTATTTAAGATTTGGGCGACGACATAACAGCGTGGCTCCGTTGCGTCGTCTGACTTGGTGTAGAATTCGGCAAGTTGCCCCGGAACCGCCGAAACACCACACCTTTCGGCCAGAAGTCCGCGCTAGCGATGGTGTCCTGCAGCTGCCGCGGCACGCGCACCACAAATGAACTGAAGTGCACATAGTGACGCGACTGTAGCTGGTGCACCCTCAGCGTGTAGCCAGTCTTCCGGCGGATGTACTCCACCACAATACACTTGTTATTCCAGGAGTTAGTACGGGAGTGAGTTTAACGAGTACATGATCAGTGCAACGAAAAAAAAAAGCAAGATACATAATAAAGCTAATAATGCCTCTTCGAATCATATATTACTCTTAGGTTTAAATGGAAGCTCTGTAAGCGTCTCAGACGCTCTGCAACTTGTTGAAACAGACAAAGCGATCGTTCAAGTGAACCGCCTCAGCCACATGTCTACAATCGTCTGTTAATTCCCACACTGAGATGTTTACCGATTCCCTAGAAACCCTAATTATTTAGCTTCGCGATTCCATGCGTAAATTTTGTCAAGGAGCTGTTTTTCACTCAATTACTTCCAGGCCTCCGCATTTCTAATTAAAATTAAACACTCCACCGAGTTTTTGTGCTGAGGTTCACATTGAAACCCATTCTATTTTCTACACTTACTAAGCGGCAAGTGCGCAAAAGAAAACTAGTATATGTAGTAGTATAAACCTGATAACGTATAGTTAATACGGAGCTGATGCACTTAAGCACACTAATATTAGTTTTATCCAATGAGGCTAATATCTCAGGGGTTCAACGTTAGAATTTCGGGCCTCGCGCAATAGATGTCTGGCCCTTTTGCTGTAGGTCAATGAAATATGACACCTTTTTGATAGCTCTTTCAAGCTCTTATCGAGTTACAAGCGGTGAAACAATCCATGTAATTCCTACAGCTAAAGTTAAATTTTCAGAATTTACCAAGATAAAAGCATATGGCGCGGTTATCTCTTGAGTGCTGTCTTGATTACTAAGCAAAGCTCCGTAGAGCTTTGTTATTATGAAAAGTACTTATTCCATTAGGAATTTTAATCTCTTCAAACTTAACTATAATAACTAGACATAAAGTGGAACTGTGGAATAATTTTGGAATTTACATAGATTATCTGTTTGCTGGGAGAGAATTATGTTATCAAAATTGAATTTTAATCTTCTTTATAAATACCAATTAGGTACGTACCTTGTAATAGGTCTATGATTGATATAATATGTATGGACCATCATCAGACTATACCTACAGTGGTATTTGTTAGAATACTACTAAAGCTATACCTTAACTAAATAAAAATAAAAAATAAAAATTCCAAATTCGATTAAAGCTATACCTGTTAGAACACTTCTTTGCTATTCCATTTTATTTAACAACATGTTAGTATAGTTAGTTAGATAATAACTTACGATTCTTGTAATTTTTGCATGTTGTAATTTTCCTACCGTCCTACCGCAAAAAAGAAATACGCAAAACACAACAATACAAACAAACCACTACGAGTAAAATTACCTATAATTAAAACCTCACTCGTGTTCTTCCTATGTACGAGGCATCAGAAGATACCTACTGGGAATGTGGTTGATGTGTATTTTATTCACAGCACGTGACGTGGTTAGTATTAGTACCGCACAGTTGGCAATTGGAATTGATAATTATTAATAATGAATTTTTCTTTTGTTACAGGTATGTATCGTGTTTTTACTATTGGCAGCGTAATGTATATTACAAAATTTAACATCGTAATAAATATATAATGAATAATGGTAAATTAGTAGCGGTATATTTTTTTTAGATTTTGCATCATAACAGGTGGAGTTATAACGTGTGTGTAGGAAGAGTAAAAACCGGACAAGTGCGAGTCGGACTCGCTCACCGAGGGTTCCTAACACGGTTCATGAGATACAGCGTGGTGACAGACACACAGATGGACAGAGGAGTCTTAGTAATAAGGTCCCGTTTTGACCCTTTGAAACTCTAAAATACGGTTTGCTTTAATTATTGAATTAAGCTTTAGAGATAGGCAAAATGAGCTGAGAAAACGATGTAAAGATCCTTCAGGGCTCATAACTTATCGGCATTTTATACTTAGTGTCATTCAAATCCCTATCAATCTCGGTGAAGCGGCTGAGCTGTAGTGAAAACAGTCCGTCTTTTAATATTTCTCCACCGAGAATATAATTAACTTACTATTATCTTTCTCTAAGCTCAGACTGAGACTAAAAAACGTCTCAGCGCACATTATAACTGAACAAATCCTATGAAAAGCCCCGCTGTAAAGTTAATTAAGGACTTATACAAGGACGGGAAGAGCTTTTTCTCCAATATGCTCGGCAATGTTCACCTTAGGGTCGGTTGGACCAAACCCTCTGTCACCGTTAAAGCGTTCGCTAAATTTTATTGTATGGGAATTTTCATAGATCTGTGCTGCGTGACGTTGATCAGTCTGTTAACTGTGGTTGGTGCAACTGGCTCTTATTGTAGCAAAAATAGTACGGGAATTTCTTTATGGTCAAATTGTTGTCCTGTTTTAGCGGGAAGTTAATACTGTATTGTTTTTTACTTTTTAAAAATATGTATCCACTATGAATAATGAAAACAGCCAATTATTATAGCCGCAGGCCGCGTCTACACGACCCGGTCCGGTCAGCTATCATTTCAATCTATAGGATAGAGTGAGATAGTAAGATAAACGACCTTACTTGTCTCGTTCTTACAAGACCGTCGTGTATGATAGTGTGTATACTGCCTAATAAAATCGAAGACTATACAACTTTTATATTTTTTAAGGATCTCATGCGTGTACATACAGCTGTTATTGCATGAACGAATATTGAATGGTACTGAATGGCAGTATAAGTGTGCCTTTAACTTTAAATAAATAATTAGAGGAAAATTGTTTTTGATCTGAAGGTACATACAATGCAGGTACATATGTCTCGGCAGGAATAGCAATTCGTGGACTTGTCATCTTTGTCGGACGACGACGCGAAGCGGAGTAAATCGAAACTCATCCACGAATTGCCCTTTCCCGGCCTCTACAATAATGTAGGTACTATGTATTAGACATAGACATAATTTATTGGTAATAAGGTATTACAGGTCACAATTACTGTTCGTTCGCCAAATAGAAAATTTCTTTTCACGCAAAAAATAGAAATAGTTTGGTATATACCAAGGTTCAAATATCGGCAAATTTTTTAAATTCATATTTGACTTAAAACCACTTTAAAATTTCGTTTCAATAACCAGTATTGAGGGAGTTTTTTTTTTCAATTTAAACTATCAAAACTTGTTACACTGTTTGAGTTTTCAAGTAAGAAGCGGGACCGTGATAAACCGGTATTAAACGGTCCCGAGCCTTGATCTACCCAGTAGAAGTAGCTAAGACAAATAAATAATCGGGATACATTGTATTATTGTTAAAAGCTTGCCCGATTAAAGCTCACGGACGACAGCATTTATAAAACTAATCCACAAGTGGCACGGTCGGGTGCAGCCCGTTATTACTGCAGCCTGGCAGGGTTACCTATTAACGTGTACGTACGTGTATACGTGTTTGGTGATTATTTTACGTAAGTTCTAAAGTACTAAGGTTTAGCCAAGCTTATAAGCCATATTTTCCAATTGATTTTTACGCATTCCAATGTCGGACTGGAAATGAATAATGATTTACAAATAATTTGACTAAATGGTTAAAGTAACTAACAAAAGTTTTGAAGTCTAATACTGACACAGAATTTGCCTCGAGATTTTTTGTACATTGAACCGTTTTTTACTCGTTTATATGTGCAAGATTTTAGATATTATTTATCTGATTTATTGATAATAACATATAATATAAGCGCTGCCTGGGCAAAATGGCGAGAAGTAACCGGTGTCCTCTGCGACCCCAGGATACCGGTGAAGCTAAAGGGCCTTGTACAAGAGCATCATCCGCCCAGTCCTATTATATGGTAGCGAGACCTGGCCTGTCCTCGGAAGACATGTCTAGCAGCTTCACGTCACGGAAATGAAGATGTTACGTCGGATGTGTGGCGTTACGCGACTAGATCGCATACATAACGAACATATCCGTGGCAGCCTCGGAATCCGTGACGTAGCGGATAAGCTGCAGGAAAGTCGTCTCCGGTGGTATGGCCATATAAGCCGCAGACCGCTGGACTACGTCGGAAACAGATGCCTCAACCTCACTGTCCAAGGCCCTAGATCACGCGGCCGCGGTAGGCCTAAGAAGCGCTGGCTAGACGTGATAGCGGACATGCCAGAGACCAATCTCACACTTGAGGACAAAGTGGAGAAGATTAAGTAGGAAAGCGGACCCTGGCGCTTGGCCGGGAAAACGCTAGGTCGAAGAAGAAGAAGAACATATTGCGTCTATACATAGCATTATTTGTATTATTCCTATCTCAGGAATCTTATCTAATCGTAAGAAGAATTTTTCATTATAAATTGCTCTATGTCTTTCATCATATATTACCTACTGTATATAATTAACCAACCAATTATAAGCGTCACACGTTTTCAGTATAAAATCACATCAAACGTTTGCCCGGAAAATTAACATCCATCATGTTGTAAATTAACTTTCTATTTTAGGCTAAACAGAATTAGTTCATATTTAGGGCGGGCAGTCGATAGAACCGTTCGACTAGCGATGTAGGTATAAAATGGTTGCACCGATATCACTGACGTCACGGTCGATAGTACTACTGACGTATATACGTCAGTGATACTATACATTAGTGTCCGACCGAAGTTTTGGTTTTGGTTTCGGCAGCTTTCGGCATAAAACTCATGTTTTGACCGAAGGTTCGATTGCGGCCAAAATCCTCTCTAAACTGTCGGCCGCACCAAAACGTATTTTGCTACAATGTACTACCGAAGTTTCGGTTTCGGCAAAAAAATTATGTTCCAGCCGAAACTAGAGCATGTTCTGAATTTTTAATGTGACGCTTCGAGGAATAAATAAACACATTTATTGCTGACTGTACTTTACGCCCCATATTGGACTCGTCATTATAAAACAAATGTGAACCCAATCTTAAGGGGCTATTAGTAGTCACCGAAAAGTTCCAGTATCCATCTTCTGGCTTCATCATCAGATCAGCTTGATGGTACGAAATTATTGTATTGTCATTGTCATCTATAGTTTGAATCTTCTCAAATGATTTTTACGGCAAAGTCTATTGTGTCTCAGCGCGTGGCACGCGCTCAGGCACAATGGCCACGTGCTCAGTCACAATGGCCACGCGCTCGCCCAAAATAAAGAATGGCTTTTGTTTAACAGATTAGGGTCTTTGCCGTAAAAATCATTTTAGAAGATTCAAACTATATGTATATGATATAATGTACTTGAAACGTTTCAAATTGATACGGCTTATTAGTAGGTAGGTAGGTAGGTACATAGTTTGTTATTTACAAGTAAAGTTAGTATACATGTATTAAAAAGCTTTAGTGCGGCAGACGCGTGGGTATATACGTCATTATTAACGGTATGCGACGCTAGATATCTTTGTGACGTAAGCACCAATTTCCCTTACGTTCCTTTTACAAAGGAATGACACATAATAACGATCATTCATCATGCCTTCTTACATGTTTGTAAATTTACTACAGACTGACATCAGATATAGTCAACATTATACGATCATCTGTTATGATTCGAAATGACACTTTCTCTAGTTGTAGTAAGATCAGTTTTCCAATGGAGTTCTTGTGTAAGATGAGAGCGTATGGAAGTAGCACAAAAAGCACGGATGCTTTCAAATGACAATTCTCATTTGTTTTGCATTCGGTTACGTCGGTGCCGAAAAACTCATCTCGCCTGCGAATAAAAATATCTGGGTAATGCGTCAACAAGTAAATTAATATATGTTTGCACAGTAAACATACGAATTTATTTACCAATCAACCTTAGAGATGCTTTCAAAATCACGTTATGATCCATTAACATTCTGGTTTACGCAGTTCAGAGCTTCAGGTATCCGTTCAAACAAAGGAAATGTGTTAAGTACCCGATTTAAAAGCGGTTAAGCTTTAAAGCACTTTAGTTAGTGAAGTTTTATTTTTCTAAATTAGTATAAGAGATAACAAAGAGTATTTCCTTAGTTTTTTACCGTATAGAAAAGATGTAACCCTAATTCGATAAATAGCGTGCAACCCTTGAGAAGGGTAAGAAATTACACTTGTCCTGTTGGTCGTATTGCGGCTTACTCTTCTTTATATCTGCCCTATATAGCTTGGCTTTGGAGCTTTCGTGGTTAATTAAATCTGTACTACGAGTAGGTATCTCTTCGCTAAAGAAACTGTTGAAAAACTTCTGGAACGAACCATTGTTTAGATATAATCGTACCTTTTTGTAAGAAAAGTTTAGAATTGTTCTAAAAATATCGACTGAAATATCCATTTCGTTTATTGAAAATTAAATTGCCGTTGCTACTATTTAATTAAACTATTTTACTAGTAGCCAACCGTTTATCTAACTAATTGACTATTATCTGCAATTAATTAATTTGAATCTAGGGCAGTAACAATAGATGACATAGTGCAGATAACGTTGCACCTACACTGCGTGGGCAAGCATATACACTGTTGATTAGCTTGTGTTATCAATGCATATTATACAAACACTTCTGCCCAAGCCTGATGCCTGATACGGCTGCACTCTTCAAGGCGTCATTCCATTCAGTCATTCGCCGGCCGCCGGGGCCGCCGCACGCCCTTTTTATTGTTACTCGCGACCCCATCTCTAAAAAGGGAACGAATATTTTTAGTTCACGGAAACCTCGTGTCGTTTTTAAATCGAAAGTGCACTGAGGAAGTTTGTTGAATCGAAATTTCTTCGATACCGGGATGTGCTTTGTGATTTAAGGTGAGTTTGTTTATCTTGATCAGCTGTTAATTTGTGAAAGAACTTTATCAAGTAATGTGCGTACATGTCTATTTGTCAATTAACTTAATTGTATGTACATAATTGCATAGGTTAACTTTAATTCTCCATGGATTGGCCATTGGCACGAATAAAAGTGATTATACGTGTGTGAAAAATATGCATTTTGATGCAATGTAATGTTTTTATCGCATCATATTACAATATTGCTTCAGTTAAGCGGGATATACCTCATAGGTATAATAATAATATATAATACATTTAGTATATATTTCATTTATTTACGACGTCGCGATTGGGACGTAACTTTATGTTAATATTTTAGGTCCGTTTATATAAAAGTGGTATAACAACGTGTGATTTTATTTAACATTTCGACAAATAATACAAAAAGGGGTGTAACGTTTTCAGCGTTCATGTTTGTGAATAATATCGGAAAATGTCAAGCTGTATACAATTCTTATTACAGAACACGTGTCAATATGCCCCTTGTTTTCTCTTACGACGTTACACGTGCATGAACGTTACACGCGGGTCGAGCTCAGAAAATGACGACCCTTTTTGAGCATTTCATTAATTATGCTCTTTTAATATTACGGAAAGGAAGACGAATATTTAAAAGGCGGTAAAAATAAGTCTAAAAGGTACTTATTAAAGTTATTAGAATTTAATTTTACAAATAAAACATGCAAAACTGTATACCAAGCCGGCAACATATAACGCTATGCACTAACTTGATGACATTTTATTGTCAAAAGTCAAGCTTTTTTCTTGAATGTAAGTAATCTCTTATTTTGAGTTATTATGTTTTGAAATGATATATATAGTATTATTTAAAAACTTGAGGTAGGTAATTTAAACATTCATAATCTTATTACGCTTCGCTATTATTTTAGTCCTTATCTTATTTGTATAATGTAATCATAATAACAGTATAGTTTAGCGCGACAAAGGTGTATTTTCGTAATTATACTAATTGCTTTTATGTAACCGGAGACGGCGTGGCACCTGCTATTAATTTGTAACTAAAATTTGGATGTCAACTGATGAGTTCACTCGGTTTAATTTTAAACACAAGATTTATGAAAACTTCACTCACTATTTATTGATTTTTTTAAACTAAGTCACCCAGTTTTTATTGTACTTAAATATAATAACACAGTTTTACTTCGATGTAAAGTGAAACTAGACTTACCTATGTACACTAGGTACGTGGCTTATTGTAGTACAGTACCTACATTTTATACTTAAATTACTATTGATTTAAGTAAAACCAGCTTTAAAGGCAATGATGGGAAGAGATTAACTATTTCTTTGAACGGTATCTCATTTAATCCCTTTTGAACTAAGCTCGGTCGAGGTATTCCTTATATAATCTACTTGATCGCTTCTACTTATCTCTTATTTTAGCGTTTTTACAGGTTACATGATTGCTAGTATGTATTTGTCTGCTGGAATTTCATATTGATCATATTTTGTAAAACTGAAAGTCGGTATAATATTTTTTTGGTTGCGTTATACAATAGCCACGAATAACTCATTAATTGTGGGTAATCAGTGTATTATAATATAACAAGTAATTTGGCTATTTAATTGAAAACTCATTGACCTGCTCAAAATTAATTAAAATTCGAAGCGTGGTATCTATGAATTTATTAAGTTACAAAGTAATTATAGAGTCTAGGCTCTTTGACCACTGATACGTATACATTTAATTGAACGTCAGTGTCAAGGTAAAGTCAAACTGGGTGTGGTAGGTGTAATTTGATTTGATTTAATGTCTTCCAATAAAAGTCAACAATTAGGCGGTCGTGTGCTTATTTGCTACCACCATGTTATAAAGAAGCTCAGCATTATTGGAAACTGTTTTTAGGGTTCTGTACCCAAAGGGTAAAAGCGGGACCCTATTACTATTAAGATTCCGCTGTCCGTCTGTCTGTCACCAGGCTGTAACTCATGAACCGTGATAGCTAGACAGTTGAAATTTACACAGATGATGTATTTCTGTTGCCGCTATGACAACAAATACCTACAAAAAATCGAGATTGATATATTGATCCTAAGGAACACGTATCAAACAAAATCAGAACATGAGTAGCTAAGTTAAGTATAGCGAATAGTGAATCACAAAAGTGCACTAGTATAACCACCCGGGATTAATATTCGGCATATTGGAAATGTTGCCCACCCGAGTGGCACGCGTTAACATTCCGAGAGTTCCTTGTTCATTCACATTCGGAATTAGTGTTGGTAAAACTCGAGTCTTTTGAGTCTACATTTGAAGAATAGGGGATATTACTGCAATGTTCTGTCACCAGAGTGCAGGACTAGCCCCTTTAGTAAACAATATGGTAACTTATACATACTGTGCTTCTAACAGTTTTTTGACAAGTTTTCAGAGATAATAAAATCTGACATTGATGTTTCAAGGCGGTTTGTTTACAAAGGACCTACCGGGAAACACGAATCCGAAATTTCGCTATCTGCCTCTTTATCGCTCGAATATGCAAGTGACATAGATGTTTGATAACAAAATTTCGATTTTCTTGTTTCGCGATAGACCCTCAGATTGTGGTAGTAGCGCCCCCTACGCAGAGTTTCGCGTAATATTCCCTATTCGACTCGTTTTTACGCGACTCTGTGCTTAAAAAACTTAAGTTTCGTCTCGAGTCCTTACTTAAAAGGACTCGAGACTTAGGGTAAGGACTTCAAAATGTAGGTTTTATCTAAATAGACTAAGGTCTTGATAAGAACTTAAATTTAGACTCAATGAAAAGAGTTTTTTTAAAAGACATTTTTTAGAGTCTTAATGCAGAGGACTCAAAAGTCTTGAGTGAACCAACACTATTTGGAACCTATTAAAATAAAGGCTGTATCAAATTGAAGTTGGGATAATTTGAATAAAGGGTCTGCTAAAGTGTTTACTCTACCTAGGTACGGTGCTACCGACCTACGGACAGAAATACGTATTTACTACTTATTGCTATATCGAAATCAATTACTGTTTTTTAGTAAAAGCATTTTCGTCTCAAAAATAAACAACTCGAAATCTCACCTGTCGGTGGATCTGGAGGCGTATTCTGATTGCCATAACAAGTTATGAATTTGATCTAGATTTGTAATGGATATGATCTTTCAAGTTTCAAAAGTGACGTTTTTCGTTGAAGAAATGTCACTTTTGACACTGACAGATTATATCCATAACAAATCCAGATAAACTATACTCTGTTATTAAAATCAGCCTCATGTTCTTGGAAGGAAGCGACGTTTGAGATGAACTTTGTGCGTTATTTCATTACCATCGTTACTGTCTTAGCACTGAAAAAAGATTTTCAAGCTGTGCTTTGACCTTATGTGCCGTTTGACTAGCGTGTATATTATCTTCTGTGAAAAATACTCGTCGCACACAATCATCGAACTGATCACAACGTTAAATATGGTTGTGACATTTGTCGAACACTTCACACAAGCACATTTTAATAAACTGCGATGACGTTGATAGACGGTCTAGTGCAGTGCAAGCGGCCGTTAGTCTCAAGCAGCTGTGTATATTGGGATTGCCATCCCTATCATTACTCATTCATTATCAGTCGATGACCACTTATAATATAAAAATCGATAAAAATCCTAAACCCTAATATAATTTGCATCATAAGCAATAATGGCTTACAATGTAAATTAGGTATATCGCATGGTAAAAGTGTGCAAATAACATCGGAAGGTAATGACCTCAAAACGTGTCTCGACCTGATACGGCCAGCCAGAGAATGTGGGAGTCTCATGCATAATACACGAGGTACTAGGTCCTAAATAGAGCAGACCACAGTATCGATTCGAATTCATTTTCGTCCGAGCGCTACTCTACTACGACTTAAATATATTATGTTAGTCTGTGCATTTTCAGACTAAGCTTACCTTGAAGAAGTAAAATCTTGTGTATAGTAAGTAAATATAAAAAATATATTTGATGCTAAACAAAACACACTCCGCGGATAATTAAATACCAGTGTTGAATATTCTTTAATATATATATATACGACAATGACGTAAGAAAGCATTTATCCGGGTTAACAGTTATTTTTTTAATAAATTGTTAAGAAGTATTAAGTCCAGCTTTCAATTAAATATCAAAAAATCTGTGTAGGAAAATAATCATGCTTATAGGTAAAGTCATAATTCATAAAAATGTGCTTTATTTTTGATCTATCGGCTTCGTTTCCGATTTTTAACTCCACAAGCGTTAAAGTATTCAAAGGTACCTTAACACCAAACTGAGTGGAAACTTTTACAGTGACGTTTTAAACAGTTTTTGTGACATGTTTTTGTATAAAATTTTGTTGTTTAAAAACGTCGTGAATAATTTTATTCTATTATATTCTATTCTATTCTATTCTATTGTACATAAATAAGGTAATTGAATGAATGTTTTTTGAATGCTACTAAGTATCAAAAATTGTTCATGCACATCAACAATGAAGCTTACTACGTATTGCGTAACAACATTTTTCGACCTCACGGCGTTTATATTTATTACTAATTATAACTATTTTCCGTATTCCGTTAATCCAGAAGACGGTTATTGTTCAGCTCGTGTTGAAGCTCATCGCATTTGTTCTCTGTTGTTACATAACATTCGGTTTATGAAAGACCTCAGACAATCCATCATTTATGTTAATTGTCTGTACTGTAAGTACATTATATACTCAGATCACTTGCCTTAGACGAAGCATCATGTAAGACTCGCGATCACGATTACTTATCATCACACATTGCGCGTTCCCATTGGTGCCAAATAAGTGAACGTGGCCTCTCGATTCAGTTGAGTCCATGTGTTTGTCGATCGCGTGTACGTTTTTCTAACAGACTCCCTTTAAACTGGGTCATATGAAAATCATATCGGTGTACTTTAAATAATTTAAATGTTTGCAATAAGGATTACGATTTGCCACAACAGCGTAGCGTAGACGATAGTATCTATGTACAGTCAGCTGCAGAGAAAATTACCGCCCCCCCTTGCATACAATTTTTTATGCAGGGGGTAACTTTTCTCTACAGCTGACTGTACGTGTTATGGTGTTACAGCATGAAGGCTTCGCAAGCCGCAAGTACAATAAACGCATGCGCATTACGTACTATAATTAACTACATTCATGAATTTTTTGGAAGATGTCATTCGATTGTACTCCCGCGAGATTTGAATATTTCTATTAAATCTGTTATCTATTGTAAACTTCCAACTTGCGAAAATAAATGTTGGCTATTATTGCTAACCTATAGGATTTTCTAGAACCCTTCTATTTCCGTCCGTCCCTTCTACTAGATTATTCGATATCCTTCCACAAGGGCGCGTAGTCTATGTTGTATAGTCTACGACCACGCATCACATAGGCCATTATCTTGTAAAAACATTCCGTTAGTCATCGTTTTGTGTGACATTGACCCGTCCGTGTATGGGCAGTAGATTAAACGTGCCTTTTGTTTTTATTGTGCAATAAAGTGTAAATTGGATTACTGTAAGTATTATCTGTGACACGCGAGATGTTTTCAATGTTAACAAAAAACTTTTAATTAAGACTTAATAAGCTGCTGCTTGTAGTAATTTGTTTATGTTAATAAATCGTCATGTTTTTCCTGGTCTACTTTTACTTTATCTATAATGTTTACGGATCATTCAGAGCACGAACTTTGTCATAAATAATGTTTCCCCTTGCTTATAAAAAAAAAAAGTTAAATAACGCTGTTATTTCCTGTAGGTGTATCTAGAATAAAAATATGATATTGATATCCGTGCCCGCTCCTTTAAAATGAATAAGTAAGTAAGTAAATATTCTTTATTGTGCACCTTATGAAAGCTAAAAATACACAGAAAATGAAATACAAGTTTAAAATTAGGTAACAACAGGCGGTCTTATCACTATAAAGCGAATATGAATATGAGATTAATACCAAATGAAAACCAAATATTCTGCTTCCTATGTCGGCTATTAGTTATTCTGCGAAGTATACTAAATGTGACATGCATATATTACTGTATTTTCTTCGTTATATACTATCTTTCTTCTGAGGCTATTTTATTTATTGCACTTATACAGATAAATCTAATGATGAAATAACTGTATAATTTAGACAGAAGTAATGTCACGTTTAAAAAAAAAATGTAACTTTTTATATTCCGGCCTTATTTACTTCACTCCTTTCCTTTCCAGTATGCGCCAAATACGTCAGTGAATATATTGACTAGGTAGTAGGTACTGTAAAATACAGCACGAAATCATAAGACGTATTTATTGAACATATTATCATCATGAAAATCTCGAATCTCAATGTCGATTATCACCGCAATTCTAGACGTTTTGGCATGCTTGTTGTTTCCCATACATCGTTTGTGCTGTGAGCAATAACTCATTCACAATGGGAAAACACTGAGCTCCAATTAATCGCATTAGCTAAGCTATATGAGTTCACGTTTTGGCGTCACAATAACTGACCGGAGATGAACCTTATGTCTTTGTTTAAAGGTTTATGATTGGATATTGAAGTACCCCAAAACGTTGCAACGGATGAACGCCGCGCATGCCAATTGGAGAATGTCAGTACGCCAACTTTTGTTTCCTTTCCTGGTCCGTACCGTAATATTGCATGCTCCACGTACTATGCATATGCATATTTATGTCCAAAAACCTTTTTTGTTCGTGAGTCGGGACGATTTGATGGCACATTTTTGTTTTTCTGTTATGTACACGCACAATAACATTCGTTTTAGAGATGTTTGATGTGATGAATCGCAATACCGATCGCAACGTACATTTTGACATAAATGAGAATTATCCCAACTGAATTTTGTCATATTAACACTAACAAGTGACAAATATAATAGACGTCATAATTTTGATAATTTGCATATATGCACATAAGTATTTCAATGACAAAATCATTATTGCAATGAGATTTTGACAGCGGCGTTAAGAAGCTTATTTTGGTTCTCTAAATGGTATTTTCTCTCACAATGAACATTCTGATTCTGATTCAAGTAGGTATCCTTAAAAGTAATCTAGAAATTCTAAATCATAAGTCCTGAAAAATCTCCCTAACGACAAAATGTGCTCTTATTTTAATACGGTGTTAAATATTGTCGTAAACAAAAGAGCAAGCCCGAGCACCTTTTTTCTTTGGGTTTTTGTCAGGAGTAAGGTAAACTGGCCTTTGTTGTAGATTTTGTATAATTTGAACAAATATTGACAATGTAGAAGGGATCAAACTAGCTTTCTACTTTTTGATGAGAACGAGTTGGAAAAGTTAAGTTATATGAAATAATATGATTAGTTGATTAAAAAAATTATTAAAAAAAATCACCTAAATACTCTCGCCAAGCTGTGTTGAATTGATTATATAAATCTAAGAAAAGTCTTTGTTTATTTTGAATCGAGTTGGATTGTTTGGAATGCGATTCCTCGGAGCTAAATGCAAAGGAAATCCGTTATTATGAGAAAGATTTATAATTTTATACCAATATTTATGATCTCAAATATACTGGTCTATCCTAAAATATACAAATGCTCAGGCAAAATGAGCGTATTCTTATAAGTTTTTGCACAAAAGAAAATAGTAGCTTAGTTTATTTAGAATTTTTCTTTTCCGTAACGATGGCGCGGGGGTCTGTTGGAAGTTTTATGAATTCTAGTGAACTTTTCAGACAAATAAAACCGAAATCTCTTCCCTTAAAAGTTCAAGATCCTTAACGAAGTGAAAAAAATGACGAACTGAAAGCCAATAATGCTTAAATATTACGAGGAAAATACCTATTCGTTCGTAATACCTATTCATTGCCAACTTTGATGTTTTCTCGAAATTTATTTTTAATAGTCTTCCTTTTTTGCGATTGCTTCTAGTTTAAATACAAAGAAAATTTATTGTGCTTTTTCCGTCAGTATGTGTAAAACAGTCCCGTTATACATATAAATACGTTCAGGCAACGCACAACCGAAATTGTAGAGCTCGTTACTTATAGGGGGTGAAAATGTGGTTGAAATTCTTTAACGATTTCTACGTTTACAAAGATACGGGCGGAGGCCAGTTTCTTCTAAGAGCATTTTGTGTAACAAACTATGTTCTAACTCAGCTTGACGTTGTCGCCTCGACTCGTAGCTTCGCGTCTAGACGGCGAACTGGTGATGAAATGAAACTGTAATGACTTATGAATAATTTTGCCACTTGGAACTTGAACAGGACACGTTTAAAGTTACTAGATGAACTAACTCGCAGATTAAACAGACTAACTTTAGATCTCAAACATTCAAAATGGATCAATCGTAGTTTCACAACGAGATTTAAAACTTAACTTTGAGAGCATAAAAGGAATGCGACTGACTGGTCCAAATATTTGAGTTGAATTTTCATTAATTACTTCAGTGCTTCTGTCAGCTCTAATTATGTGCTAGAATTCAGTTTTTTTACGTGTCTACTAACATCTCTTTCATTATTTACTTTATCCTAAGAGTAACATCTTCAAAACAGGCCTTTCATCGTTAACAAAACAATATTAATTAAATGGTAAATTCCAGTTGGGTGCAGTTAAAGAAAATGTAATTTCTTCTATCCAGTGATTCGTTATTTTCTACGACATTATTTAAGATGTTTCGATTAATTTAGTTTCTAAGAAAATGCTTTAGTTTAAAGTGGAATTGCAAATAGGTACTTGTCTTGAATCTCTTTTGCTGAAATATGGCTTCATATTTCCAAAATGCTTTTTTAGGTTCCAAAATGCTCGGGAAAGAGAATTAAATCATACAATATAGTGTATTTCATGCATACCACAATGTTCACAATACCCCATTCTCGCATTGATGGCTCGTATGAACAACAATGTTTTCTTTTGCCGCTATAGTAAGCGTAATGTTATATTAATAGATTTATATCCCTTTTTGATATTCATCACGCTACAGTAGCTAAATATTTTGATGTTTCGCCGATCTTGTTTATGTTGGCTTTCCACTTGAATAAGGTAGTTCATTTTGTTAATAACCTTCGGAGAAAGATGCGTCGTAGATTCCCGATATACACTTGTACAGGCTGTATAAGACGTATCACGAGCCCTATGACTAAATGATCGCGAAAGAAGCCACCGCCGTAACTAGTACTGGTAACTAAGACTGGTAACAGTCTTCAATCAGCTTCAATTAAGCAGCCGAAAGAAGTCCATTACTGGAAATGTTTATTTTCTATCTTAGTCATAACGATACTTAAAAATATATGGAAATAATGACGGTCTTTTTCCTCGATATATTTTAACTTTTCGTTTGGGGGTTTAACGGCAAACGATTGTCATCTTGGCTACGGTTCCCCACAACGCTTGAATGTGCTTTGCCCTCATTCTCCTCCTTCCTTTCTCCTTCCTGTATTCTTGACCTAATCGTGGACTTGATTAGGAATCGTCCCACGCATCTTCCCCCTATCGGTTATCGGAGAAAAATCGTTGAATATTCGATAGAGGCTCGAATTTTCTAAATCAATCAAGTTCATAACGGTCCCAAATCCGGACACTGATTGTTTAATAAAAATGCAAAGCAGGGACATAATGCCTCTCATAATCCTGCGCAATTCGCGTTGGAAAAACTCAAATGAAGATAACATCTGTCACGGGTCATGCTTGCGTAATTTGGTTTTGTGTTGTGCTTTCTGGTTGTGTCGTTTTGTGATTACTGAGTGCAGGCAAATCGGACGCTGAGGTTGACCAGTGGATCTGTAACTTCAAGATACGTTACACACCTAGAAATGATCCGATAGCAGACGATTTAGGGCTTATTAAGACGGTACGAGAACTCGCATGCGAGTTTCAATACATTGCGGTGTTTGATCGGTCGGCTGAATTGAATGTAACCTCAATAATCCGCAATGACTAAAATCGCATGCGAGTTCGCGTGCGCCTTAAAGATAATGCGAAAACACCTGTTGGTGACGTGACTTTTCAGTAGACAAATATGTGTTTGGATACTGACGGTTGTGCGTATATTTGACTTGTCACGGGTTTAACGTCTTATATTTCGTATTGTATCTAATGACGTCAGATAATGGCATATGCCTTTGCGAGTCTTTGCGATTTGTAACGAAGATTATTATTTTTATACTACGTCGGTGGCAAACAAGCATACGGCCCGCCTGATGTTAAGCAGTCTCCGTAGCCTATGTACGCCTGCAACTCCAGAGGAGTTACATGCGCGTTGCCGACCCTAACACTCCTCTCCCTCGAGCTCTGGCAACCTTACTCACCGGCAGGAACACAACACTATTAGTAGGGTCTAGTGTTATTTGGCTGCGGTTTTCTGTAAGGTGGAGGTACCTCCCCAGTTGGGCTCTGCTCTAGATCTGGAATGACATCCGCTGTCCTGTGCCCTACCACACAAAGCGAGATGTCATTCACAGTGACCATACCTCTCTTTTGGACGTAGTTTAAGGACATACCCGGGTCCTGAATTATTTATGTAGGTGCAATGTACAGAAAATTTCATATTGTTCATTTGTGACTTCGACTCGCCTGCGATCAGTAACCAATAGCAATAGCATCCCTGTAAATATTCAATACCGTCTGTGTTTGCACAGCTCGATATTTTGTTTGTCGTGTCGCACCACTTACACACGTCCATGTTGTTTTCCTTGTGACGTCCGAGGACTTGAACAATCGTATCAATCATAACGATGTAACCAGAAAACTACACACGAAAGCAATGAGCACGGGTTACTATATGGATATTTCTTGACAAAATGAGCAGTCTCCATTGGCCACACACAAAGGTATCGAAAAAGGGCCGTTAGTGTGACGATTTCTGGACAAAGATTCTCATTGCTCTGGAGTTAATATTTTTTGGCCGTTCTGCCCGTGTTCTTGGAAGTCTGTATCATTTTTATTACTTACCCTTTCTTCATGCAGAGTCATTGTGAAATGAATAATTTTGTTATTTATAGTTGGATGTGCGTGTGCGCCGTAAAATTTGTATTTCTACGTATGATTGTCCGGCGTTGCGGTGTTAATGTAATCTTTTTTGTTTTAATTATAAAATACTGACATATTTGCCCTATAACTGTTGACATTTTACGTAACAAAATCCTTACGTAGAAGGAAGTAACTCAGTATGCTCACCGCTCGTAAAATGTACGTTTATACGGTTTATGAAACGATTATTCGGTTTCAACGTTTAGCACTTTTCTAATTTTATCGAAAAATCCAAACCTTCAAAATTTCATCAAGAAACATCCTATTAACGTCCGTTGACCTTAGTTGCAATTCACTGCGGTCATGAACCTAAATTCGCAGAATTTTGTTCTGACAGTTGGCTACAGGATCTTCTGGCGTTACTCCTCAATCAATCAACCTTAATGTTTTCATAAATATTGGCTTGCCCGCACCCGCAGAGCTACAGCGTAAGCCCCTTGGGAAATCTAGGTTACAGACATTAGGAGAAATGCCCGTCGTGCGTTTATGGTGAAATAATTTTCTTGGAAGTGGCGGGTGCAAATGGGTGGGTGGGTGCATGAGTTAATTTGTGAGAGCCAGAATGAAAAACTGGAGCTTCGTATAAAGGTGCGTTCCTCAACATTGTTGTTTAGACTTGACATTAGTTAGTTAAACCTTTTTTCATGAAATATTTTTAAGTTGGTTGACTACGTCAGCTATTTTTTACAGCTTACTAGTTGGAGTTTGAATGTAAAAGTATTAACCTTTGTTATATATCCATATAATCGTGGATCCGCGTTAGTAGGTATTAAACTCTAATTTAAAATAATTAGAATTCAATGCCTAGCGAACGGCTCCACGTTCCAGCTTACGAATGGTAAGCGGAGAAAATATCTGCCTCAGACCTTGCTAATGAGATGCCATCTAAAACCATAATATGACAAAAGTTACAAGCAATCTTTATTAGGTACTTACTTCGACGGCTCATTATCGTCACGGGTTCACGAAGACCGACAAGTTGATCAGAAAATTTAATAATAAGAAAGTCGGATCGCGTCTGTGCGTAAAATTAAGTATTTGTCGCAAACAAAAGCCGTGGGTTGGATTAACTTTGACTCGACTTTGATTAATGATCTATGTAGGTGTTGGTGATAATAGCTACGCAAAAGTTACGTTTCAAGGGTACCTAATAACCTTTTCGGGTATCGGGTATCAATCTTACTCTAGTTACTCTGTTTTCTTATTAGGTATTTCGCCTATTGGCTTTCTTTCTTTCATTATTGCAATTTTACGGAAAGTTGTCCGCACGACTTTTTTTTCTTTGCGTCTTGTGAACTTTGTTCGATGACCAGAGCAAAATCTACAACGCAGGTCCAAACTGCACAAAGAGCATGCTAATAAACATCGTCCAATATTTCACAAAAGTTAAATTCACACATGCATCGTCAAAAATGTTTAAGATATAACACTTTGAACTCGCGTTTAATATCATAATTAATGTCATTAACGGGTCTAACGCGATTAAATTTCATTATTTTACCTTTTTCCGACGTTTCAGCCAGGTTGCACTGGCTGTGGTCAGTTGGGTAGTTTATTGTTGTTTGCCAATATCTCAATTGACATTTTGCTGCAACGTCAGTCTTCCGTGACCACAGCTAGTGTAACCTGGCTGAAACGTCGGAAAAAAGCTAAAATAATGAAATTCAATCGCGTTAGACGCGTTAATGACATTAATTATCGAAGTAAGAGGCATTATTACTTTTTTTATTTTAAAATTGTAATTTAATTATTTGTACTTAATTGTTAATTCAAAAAAAGATTTACATATACGTACGCAACATTCTCATTACCTTTAATAAAAACATTTTGTACCGCAGTAAAACGAAACAATATCACGTAATAAACTTACGTCAGCCTGCATTGTCAACACTCACGTTACATTAACTATTATCTCATTGACATTTTACGCTCTTACACAAAGTTGCAATGAATGTATCTATCAGTCTCCCTTCGTGAATTTTATCGCAACAAATAACCTATAAATTACTTCACGTTCCCGAACTTTTTTTTACTCAATATCATTAACTTAAATATTTAGTTACGGGTTTTTATTATTGAAATTGGTTTACTAATGGAATTTATCCCAAAGCCACTTACAACTGTACCAAAGAATTAATGTCCAAAACTGTTGGTTTTCTTTTATGCGATTTGACAAAATTAATCTAACGAAATTAATTACGTTTCTTCTTCAAGAGAAGGATATTATCGTCGGGTGACAACCAAAACTCACTAATTACCACCATAAGTTCACTGTTCATAGCCATAGTGAACCGTATAATTACAAGAATAAGGTTGATTTATGTTTAATAATTTTTTGGTAATTAGTGAGTTTTGGTTGTCACCTGACGTTATTATGATTAAGGTGACAACGTTTTGCTAAATTACCCAAAGGTTGTCGGCCGTGGAAGCGCGGGCTTCGAACTCTTGACCCGAAGTCAAAGAGGCCATTATTTTATTCGGCTAGACGTTAAAAACTGCTTATTTCGACGTCTAAAGAACAAAATGAACAGCTAACGTTTCGCAGCAAAATGTATCAAAGTCGGAAAAATGTTAGCGAGATTTTTGAGTATTTTTCTTTGTAGCTGCGTCAGCCATTTCACAGAATTCTGGGTTTCAGCCAATATTTTGTAACTTTGTGCATCGCTTTTCAATGATTATCTACTAAGTCTGTTATAAGTTGAATATTTTTCTCATTCAATCAGTTTATTCCCATTTCTTTTCAATGCTCCATTTTTTCTTTTCGCACTTTCCCTTTCATATTTCATTACATATTCATTTTGAAACGAGACGTTCTGGTTGGTCACACTGTTTGAATACTAAAACCTTTCGTGGTTGTATCGAGTTTGCTCATTTAATATTTACAATAAGTGAACGATGTGAAATATATTATTTTGTTGGTAAAATAGGTCGTTTTACAAAGCAATATCATTTTAATAAGTAACTATTTATACACGTATAGTTAGAATTTCGGACTTTTAGGGCATTCGGTACGTACATATAATTCGGTACTTATATTTTCTTACGACTTCAATACAAGATAAATTCGTTCAGTTTGATGAGTAACATAAGCATAAGCAAGGATGCATTCAAAGCATGAAGTTCAAAGGCAAATTTCAAATATTTTACTTTATGGGATCCTATTTTAGCGTCCTATGTTTTTTATGTCTTCTTTTTCTTTATGTACCTACTGTTTTGTGGCCATATACAGATGTATTTTCTTTCTCTTCCAAATATAGACAAAATAAACAGTCGAATTAAATATGTTCACAATGAATAAATTAGTGACTTGAAAGTTTTGAAATAACAGGGCGAATGTTTTTGCACATCGCTGACTTACCATTTGTAAACCCTATTCCAAAGCCATAAGATACACTTACAGACAATTTTGTGTGTTGCTGTTAGTACTATCCGACACGCATGGCGTGAAGAGTTAGCGCATTGACGTGCGATGTCATCGCCCCAGACTATACAAATAGGGGTGCGAAATGTACCGATGTAATTCGTAATTCGTGTGAAGTTTTTGCAGCTCGTTTCATTGAATTAATTAAAGACCGTATCGTTAATTATGGGTACAACTTTACTTAGTCGTATTTTTTGGGACTATATTTTTATTTAAAAATTACACATGTGTTTAATTAGTGCTTTAATAAGGTTCCATTTCATCGTGGGAGCTCGACGTAAATCATATGGTTTGGACAACATTTACCCAATCCTCCCGAGTAACAATAACGATTATGGACAAATAAGTACTACAAGTAAATTAACGGTGTACGAACAAGACCATTTTACACATTATTCGTAAAGCGAAACATAGATAGGGACATTTTATAATATTCCATCACCCTAAATTATTCAATCTACTTATATAAGACAATATAGCATGAGATGGTAGTATAGATAGTTGCCACACAGGTTGCATAGATAGCAACTGGACCGAATATGATGTCCTTTGAGGACCGCGCAGCGTGGCTAACGAGTTTTGTCTAACAACACCTTCGTCTAGACACGTACCTTGTTTAATACAAATTGTCTCACTACACGACAGTTGGTAGGAAATTCCGACTTTAATTCAGTTTTTATTTAATAATGAAAGTTCGCTTTATCAAATGATTAGAATATATCGTGGTTATTAAGAAGTTATTCTGATCAGATAGTTCAGATACCGACTGTTAAAGACTTGGCTGCATGAAGCTGATTTTTATTATATTACGTAGCTGCCATAGTAAACCCTGCCTACCTGCCTTGTACCTACCTGCCTACCTGAGTGAGTTATTTTATTATTGTATGTATGTTACTTTGTAAGGTATGTGGGCCTTGTTTGCCTGAAAATAAATTTTATTTAATTAAAATCAATTTTAAAATAAAACATGTAAAGTAACTAGTCTAACAACTGCTTTTAGTCAAAAAACACACCTACTTTCTACAAGAAAATCACAACGTAACTTTCTTACTCTTCTTTATCTGCCTTCTGATAAATTATTTTGGAACCAGTATGAAAGTCGTTTTTTTTTTAGTTTCATTAATAAAAAGTCTTACTCTTCTTGTCTCGTCTTGTCTTCTTGGTTATGCAATAACAAACCATCAACTGAATTAACGGCATCAGTAATCCTGTAGTTATAAAATTCTAGTTATTACGCTATTAGGAGTTAATAGATAGTTATTGTAATACGACCTTATATCTATCATAGTTAATAAAGGAAATTATCTGTCATTATATTTAATTTACACCTAGTCTGTAATTACTAATCTGGTTATAAAACTCATTACGGCGGCTTTCAACGTCAAGTCATTATCCTCGCATTTAATACCCAGCATTAAGTACAGTATAAAAACTTCTAGAGTACGAAAGTAACTTGATAAGCGTAATTCTAGTTGCCTATTACGGCTTTTAAAATACTTCGAAGGTTCAGCCTTCTGAAGCTTCGAAGTATTTTAAAATAATATGACAGATAAGTGTATAGGTATAGTTAACGCTATCTCTACTGAGCTCGTTCACTTACGTACTAACAATGGCATTATGTTAAACAAAAGCCATTATGTCTTTTGTGCCTGAGCGCGTGGCCTTTGTGCCTGAGGCTCCCACACAATAGCCACGCGATCAGGCACAAAAGAAATAATGGCTTTTGTTTAACAGAATGCCATTGTCAGTACAGGTAAGTGAACGAGCTCAGTAGATAGACCGCATACTATACGTAAACTTCCTACGAAACCTAGCAATTGCAATTAAAAACTGTTATTTATTATCAACTGAATAAACTGAATCTCATCAGAAAATAATGGAATTGGACAAAAACGCGCGACTGTAGATTTCTTTCTTTTAAAGTGTCATACTGTAATATTATTCTGATCTTTGATATCAGTATACCGCAGTGAGGCTTTCAGCATAATGAACACACAATTCAATGCGTATTAAGGGAAAGTTGATGAAATATTACACTGCTTTGAAACTGTATCGCCATCTTTGTACCTCATTAACATTCACAAGTGCTGCTTAATTAACTCAGAAGGTTTAATACTCAGTGAAGTTCCAATTTCGTCGGCTTGAGCATTCGCGATTATTTAAGGATATTTCGTGAAAATATTTCTTTGTCATCAAATTCCTAGGTGAAATTAAGGAAGATGTTTTTAATTAATTTTATTTATGTGAAAATTCTAAAATTGAGCTGAGGTCTTGATACCTTGCTATACAAGGGTTCTACTTCTATACCTCTCGCGTTGTTCCTTGTTGACTGAATTAAAAAATAAGGAATTGAAGAAATATGATTTTCGGTATTTTTATTCCCATACCATCATTCGACGCGAGGTTCGTATTTGTATTTGTACTTATACCTAAGTCGTTTTGTGTTTTGTTTGACATTGTTAACATTTCTGACAAGTCGTAAAGACTAGGTTTAGGTAGGACTAAGATTTTTCCTTAGGGTATCGTGTAAACAGCCCATAAAGGTCGAGTATGAGTAGGTAACCATTGTAACCAAGATGGATTCATAGACAAGGATGTCACTCGTCAGTCATTGTCTTGGAGCAAGGCTTGAATTGTGTGCTCATTATTTCAGGCTCAGTGAAATGACCACATGTTTCAATTTGTTGTAAAAATAGTGACAGTAGAATGTTGTCATATATGACCATTACAATCGGGGAAACTTGTTATTGCTCGATTCGTGTTAGTATAACACACGATTGTTCTGTACGTGTGAAAAAGGTGTTTTGATATGTACCTGTGAATGGTTTTTGAAATAATCTATTATTCGCATTCTCTACGCACTCAATGTGGTACTTTGCTTATTTTAGTTTGAACAATTATTGTACAAAAGTAACTAAGCTAAGCAAACCTATTATGGTGCGGTATTTAAAATGGATTCAGCATCGGCAAATAAGTGATACATTGATTAAGTACGTATATTATGTTTAGATATGCTTGAAAAATAAAGAAAATATCAAAATCACAATGAAATAAACTAGGAGCACATTAAGCTTTAGCAATAATTAGCTTGCAACCAGACTTCTTGGTAAGAGTTCCTGGCTCATATATTTTAAACTAAATGGTCCTGCTAGTTTAATTGTAAAAATCCTGAAAGGAATTTTCCTTAATCTTTATTGCACAATACATGAAAGTACAAATGGCAGACTTCTTGCCTTAAGGTATTCTCTACCAGTCAACCAATGGGCTAAACCAGAAAGATTAAGTAGATGCAGTGCAGTGTCTTTTAAAATAAATGAAATTGTAACCAAGACTGAGATGAATATTAAACTGTATTGATAAACTTACACATATACTTAATACAAATAGACATACACATACACCTTTATATACCTAGTGTGAATAATTACGATGACGATGAAGAAAGTTTTTCATTGTCAATTAAACGCTGGACAAAAATAATAAACAAGAATTAAACAAAGTAGGATTATTTCATTTGAATTGGAGCACAATTTAAACAATGAGAAAACTATTCATTATTTTAATTCGAAGTAATCATGCTGAAATAACTTTCACAGACTGCTAGTTCGAAGTAAAACACGAATTGTTTGTTTTATGTAATTGTTAAGTCTAGCTCGCTTAGGTCATATTTAAATGTTCAGTGTAATTTAATTATTTCGTTGTAATTGAGCAGGCCATTTTGCAGTAATAAAAGCTGCTGTTAACTTGTGGAGAAATCTGAACCAATTTCTCTAGGGTTGATTCTAATGTAGTTCAGTAAAATATATAAAATCGTCTAATTTTGAAAGGTATTTATTAGAGCAAACAAAAGGTAAGGTTGACCTTTTACGTTGACTGGCGTAGGGTAATTGCTGAGTCACGTTGTAGTCAACAAAATACCTAGAGAATCGAACAGTTCAACCCTACATTAACTGTATAATGACGTCACGGCTAACTAGGCGAATTAGGACGGAATGTAGGACAAGTCGCGTGACCCTATTAGGAAATATTTATAAGAAAAGTATACGTTTACTAAAATTTCAATAAAATTCCAGAACATTTGTCGCAATTATCGACATTATGCGACATTTCTTTCAATTTCAATTATTTTCAATTATTTATTTAATTCGAATCATTTTGATCCATATAGTGTTAGTAAGTACAACAAAACTTAAAATGAAATAAGGTTAGTGACATGCAATTACAATTCACAAAACACACACATAAATTATAAAATAAAATACAATAACAGCTAGAATAAAATCTAGGCAATCTAGATGCACCATTTCTCAACATCTGTTGCGGCCACGTGTAGACTGTTCCAGTGTTTGAGTAATGGTGCATCCATCTTACCTGCCAACGTTTTCAGGATACTATTGTTACTGCCACACAGTCTCCGCATAAGTGACGCCGATCTGTTGCGTATAAATAAAGTTATAAATATAGATTTTATTACTATTTGTATGAGATGCATGTAATTTTACCTTACTTAAGAAAATTGAGTGCCCTGACAGGGTGTCATGTACCTACCATCCTCAAACTGTAACGCCTAATGTATTATGAACATGACTGCAATACAATAAAGAATATAATCGCAAAAAAGTCGTCCGTGTGCGCCTCCGCGAACATTCCGGACGCACTACAGTGACGTGGCAGTCCCATGAGCATCCTGAAAACGTTGTTGTACTGTATTCGTAGAGCATTGTACGCTCGCTGCGTATATGTAAGAAATATGAATTTACGTTTAACGACCGTTTCGTTTAACTGCAATGACCAAAAACCGTATTCGTTTACTTTATAAGAAAAATACGTCTTCTAAATGTCATAATTTCTATCTGTTAATCGTGTAACTGTCCTTGCATGATATCGCACATTCTCGCTAAAAAAATGTCAAGTGCACTCGACTGATATCCGTAATAGAAATCATGTTGTCGCACGGAACACCACGGTCGCGGTTGAAAACCACATACCACATAGACCACAGCCTTCGACGATTCGCACGTGATTGAATCGCTTGATTCTCGCTCTTGAACATTTCAGTCTGGGCAAAGGAACTGTTTTTGTCATATAGTGTAACCCGTTCGAATTAAAAAACCGCAAATCGATGTACAGGTTAGCCGTTTGGCACACGCATACTAGAGGTCAAAACAAAATTTTTCCCGGGTTGGGGGGGGGGGGAGTGATAAAACATTATTTTTTGTACGAAAAAAAAATTTTCTTTTTCCAAAACCTATCGTGTGTGGTATCATACGAAAGGGCTTTTTGAGGCGATTCTAAAAATATATCACATCATTACATTTCGGCCATTTTTTTTAACGTAAAACAAAAAGAATTATCGAAACATACCAATTTGGGCTCCTCCGGATACGATATGGCTATAATCACGCTACAAACACGTTAGCTGCGTGCGTCAATATAGCCTCATAAAATAATCTCCAATGAAATACATATCTGTTTTATTACTGCAGGTTATATGAGCATCCTGGAATAATCTATTTGAATAATCGTTTGTCAGATGCAATGCAATAACTATTAATCAAAGGTTTATTAATGAATGGCCTTAGATTTGCATTTAGTTTTCTTCTATTTGCCTGTATGGATACTTTTTCTCGTACTTATGGGGCCATGACCGGTATTTATGTTAATCTTGCCCTGTAGGCATTCTTCTACTCACATGTATTATACAATACAACGGGCATAGCGTTTGTAACAATAGCCCCCGGTTGCCATATCGCGCGAAACGTCATGGCTATAGGCGTTTGCGCAGCTGTCAGTGAACTTGCGTTGAACAATACACTCGTGTAGGTCAATAACGTCCGCTTCCGCTCCAACTATCCAAATTATTCATGCCGCTTTAGTCTTATTTTTTTTTAAATATACAATCAAACCAGTTTTCTATGCTTGTTTCAGGAACTGTCGTGAAAACAAGAAACCGTCGATCTCTCGAAGCACCACACACCAAGACTGAAAACGCACTGCCGTCTTCCAAACTATCTCCTAAAATTAACTTTAACCTATCTTTCGGAATCAAAACCTCGCCACCAAAATCCTCTCCTCCTACCGTTTCAACTCAGAAATCGACAGAAAGGAGAAGAAGTTCTGAAACTGCCACTAAGCCTAGCTGTATACCTCTTTCCAAGAAACCTGTTGAAAAACAAACAAGAACTTCCATATCACCGATAAAACAAGAACCCAAAAAAGATAAGACGTTGAAAGTTGAAAATAAATCAAAGGCGGAGCCATTGAGACGCAAGTCCTTAAGTAAAAGCCCGGAGAAGGCAAAAAGTGATACCGAAAGTAATCGTAACGATAGAAGACATCGAGCTCAAAAAGAATATGAAAGTCTTAGTGAAAAATATCATAATTCAAAGAAAAGACTGACTAGTTTAGAGAATAAATCTTCAGGAGACACGAATGTTGCTAAAAACGCATCTTCTAGAAAGAATATATTAAATGACAATTTACAAGTTGCTAAGCCTGAGGCGAAAGTCGGAACTAGCCTAGAAAATTGCAAAGATTCTACGAAAATGTCGACTCTACATGAAACTATGATACCACACACTAGTAGCTCTAGACTTTCGCAGGAGATGGATAGCTTAGCTGCGTTGACTAAACAAACTTTAGATAGGGTTAACAAATTATCGAATAACTTAAATAGTAATAAAATAAATTTAGACTCGTCTGAGCCACGTTTTGACACAGCGTTATTTGCATCGACTTCTGAACACAAAACTAATGGTCATGCTTTCACTTTTGGTCTTACTAACGAGAAACCAACACAGAAGAGAGGTGTAACTGAAAGGTTGAGGGACATTGACACGGCAGCTCAGAGGTTGATCGACTTTGAAAAACAAAGTGCAATGTTTTCTGATCTCAATAATGATACTTCTAGTCAATTTCGCCGTCTTGATGCAACGTCGACGTCCTGTAATCATACACCTGTGTCTATTTTGAAACGAAAATCTATCAATGAAGACAGTGCAATTAATAATGCTTCTAATCACACGATTGCTTCTCCACCGGTCACATTTTCTCCGAGCGTTATCGAACCACGTCAATGTCGCTCTGACCGCCAACGACAAGGGATATTGAAGAAGCGTCGCAGCTTAGATGAATCTCAGGTCGCTATGAGGCGATCCTGCAGCCCAGAAGTATCATTCGCCGAAGACGGATCACCGGATACGAACAAACCAATATTAAAAAATCGCAGATCATCTTTAGAAGATGTTGTTAGAAACAGATCACCTGATGGACAAATACAGGGAATACTAAAGAGAAAAATGAGCAGAGAAGAAGAACACGTTAACGAGGATTTGTCTCACAGCTCCCCTGAACCGCATGGCATATTGAAACGGAAATCTAATTCTAGTTCTAGTAGCAGCACAACGTCGTCTCACGTTTCAATTGCTCAAGCAGTTTTATTGGCAGCCGCTGGCGGCGCCGAGATAGTTGATGATGACAAGGAAACTGTAAGACCAATCTTAAAGAAAAAGAGTTTTTCTGAAGAGCGGCCATGTGTCGATATACCTATTTCCGACACACCCAGGCCTATTTTGAAGAAAAAATCGGTGGAACACGAAGAATATGACTTTGAACTTCCGAAAAAGCCAATTTTGAAATCATGCAGAAAGTTGTCAGGTGATGAGGGACACACTTCTAGTTTCGATCTGAGCGAAGACGACAGAAGTTCTCGCCGGTCGTCACTCCTTAGGTCACGCACGTCAGACCATTCTGGGTCGGAATGTGAAGCTACTGTAAGGCCTATTTTAAAGCAGAGAGGTTCGAGTCTCACTAGGGAACGTAGCCAATCGCCGCGCCCACGGCTCTCATTTTGTGCGGACAACGTTGCGAACATCAGTGTCACGAATTTCAGTCGCGATGCGAACGACTTGTTGGCGGCTGGACCGCGACGCGTGTTGAATCTCTCGCTAGAGCCGGAAGAGAGCGCTAAAAATCCTTACCCGAGTGCTGTGCTGGGACGAAGAAACCTCCGACCGAAAACGAACCCTCGATCTAAAAGCTTACTTGGAGAAGTCAACGATGAACTGCTGTCGATATTAAACAATCGCCGATTAAAAGTCGATGAAAATAGTGAAAACGCACGTTTTGATCTGTGGGATCAAGAAAACTCTCAGGAAGTTGAAGGTAGTAATCCTAAACCGTTTCCTTCAATTGCCGCGCGTATAAAAAGTATGGAGCAGGCTCTTACCAAAGAGTTTTCTCCTAGAGACCAGCCTTCGACATCAAGATCAAAACAGCGCGACCGCGACCGTTACAAGACGCAGCCCATCACTGTCGAAGAAATGCGGTCTATAACTTCTAGGTATGTAAAACTGTTATTAACATTACTTTTCGAGCTTTCTGATCGCTTTACCGTAATTATTTCTGATCTTTATAATAAGAAAAATACTACATAATTTCGAAAGAATTTGAGAAAATGCCAGTCGAGTCTACACGAAACTTACCATGTCTTTCTTTATAGACGGGAATGAAGCGTTTTAAACGCTTGAATAATGTCCCGTTATACAGGAAGTATGATATGCTAACTGTTAGGAAGTAACTTTTGACACAACATAATTCATTTATTTTATATTTGTTGTGGAAAATGTGATTATAGTTCGCGTGTTGTTTACTGCCGGTAATTTTTCTTTCCCACTCGCGGCGTCCTTAATTTACGAGTTTTCTTGTGTAAAGGTGATTGTGCTGTGAAATGGTCGCTTAGCCGTTGGATGCCGAATCTTGGCCAGCTGCCATTATTTTGATGGGCACACGCGTGGCGTGGGCTGCTATCGAATGTTTTGTTCTGTAAATTTCGGGCTTGTTTGAAACTCAATGCAAATAATTACTTTAATTTTCTTCCGGGTTTCCGTTTCTTAATACATTAAGTTACGGTCGGATTCTTGTAGTAAAAGTTACAGGAGTAAATTTAAAATGTAACAAAGAGCGGAAACTAATTTCGTGCAACCGCTAGCATTATTACATTTCTCTTGCTTTAATTTTCTCGTAGAATGTACACTTTAGTTTGTTCAAGAATTTTCTATCCGATTTAGTCTTAAGATCAAAGTCGGAATGAGGGCTACCGCGTTTAATTTCGCCGCTAGGAGCGCTAGTGTAGATGAATGTCTTTTAAAATGTCAAATGCATAGAAGAGTTGGGGGTTTCAAGCTTTTTTATCGGGAATTTTCACTCCTTATTCATAATTGTGGTAAATCTTTGCCCATCTCTTCTTCTTCTTCTTTGCCATGTCCCGTTATTTGGGGTCGGCCCTCCTCGTTCGAAGGCGCCAGGTTTTTCTGTCCTGGGTTGTCGATATGTTAGTCTGCGCCCGCTCCATGTCTTTGGTAACGGTGGTAAATCTTTGCCCATCTTTGATAAATCATGGTAAACTATAGACATAGCTCAATAAATGTTAGTGGTTTAAAAAAAGTGCCAACTAAAATATATGCAAAATTAAACAGGTTGAAAAAATGGCATATTTGGACGTTAAAATACCTGTGTGTATATTAGAACGTATTAATTTTATAAAAATAAGCATAGAAGAATTTTGAGTCTGTTTTTCTGGACCTACATCTACAGTGGCGCCAACTGGTGAGCACAAAAACGGTAGCCCTCATTGGTGATCTATCAATGCCGCGCGTAATTTGTGTTAATTTGGTTTCCCGTGTTCTGATATCATCTCCGGCCAGAGAATTAGTATTGTGCTGTTTGTAGAGACCGTCAACATTAATTTTGGCCAGTTCTGTTTAATGACACCAACTGGCAATAATAAAAACTGTTTTCGTTTCATCTGTTTCCGTTATAAAACACCATGAGTTACACGTCGCGGCATAACCTTGCGGAATTGTAAGTGACATTATGTATTTATTTATCATATCACAAGCTCATTTCGCTTCTAACATTGCAACGTAAACGAAGAAAATTAATAGCACCTTAACAAGGAAGATGAGCGCTCGTAATTTCTCCATGAATATTTATCCTGTATTATATTGTCATTGACATTGTAATCGCAAGTGGAGGTAATGAAATATCTTTCTTTAATATGATCTTTTCCTCTGAATGGGGTACTTCCTCTGAATAATTTGTATAATGACTTGCTGGACACACACAAAGGGATACAATGAACCGTATTGGGATTAATGATGTTTTTCCAAGAGGATTTTTCCTGATATCTTTCAGATGAGTCACTGATGATACACTGTAATATTTGGGGCTACACAATGGTGTAGCGTTACTATAGGAGTAGGTACATAGTATTTTATGATATATATTATGGTTGCTGGAAGTTAGTCTTAGAAATAGATTTTTGTACTCATACCAGTGTAGTTTTCACTTTTGAAACTCATTTGGAACTCGGGTACCTTGTATAATATTTTAGTAACAGTATTTAAAAGTATCACATATGTTTCATACAACTTTTCACTAGTCAAAGGCAACTTAGTTTTTGCAACTAATGTATTTTACTTTTACTGCTATTAATAAGTTGTTTACCTTTTTCACTGATTTCTATTGTCTAGATCGCTTTTCTTAAAGGGTCGATACCTAAATACGTGACCTTGGAAGCCAAAGTATAAATAACTCCAAATACGAGGTGACTAATTGGTCTCCAATTCGACTGAGTTCTATGTAATGTTACGATTGAATTTTTTTTATACAATGGGATAATCGGTCTTTGGCAGCGTAATAATAATTTTATTTAATCAAAATGTGACTTTAATGAACTTTTTATAAATGTAAATGTTTTTACGAACCGGCATTGAAAACGGTTGCATTAAGAATTTATTAGTTTTTTTTTATCTACAAACAAACACCTCGTTGGAAAATAAATACATTAGTGCAGAGTACATATACATATACATAAATTTAATTTAAAATCTATCTCATCTATTTATGTGTTAATCTCGGTAGCATCCTCAGCTTTTGCACAGGGCAGGGTCTACAATTTGATAGTATGTATTAGCTGACTTAAATGTTAAATAATAGATAGCGAATAAGTTAAGTTACGTCACATTTGTTGGAAAGGACACCCACTAACCCAGTCATGTAGCCACAGTCTGCAAATTAATTAATGCGGATGCATTATATGCACTAATAATAGCCAGTATCTGCGTATTGTTCCTGACGCGCAGACTCATTAATTTATTCGTCCTAAATTAAGCCGATTGCATTAATCTCGTGCATGATTAGCATCGTGGCTAGTACTGTAGCAGAAATGGCATTTTGATGACGGAAATACACTCCAGCCGTTAGTGGGTCAAGCACTATTTCTGTACCTATCTGTTGTGTTGTGCGCATACATCAAATGTTATGACCGAACGATACGATTTCGATGCCCTTAATTACGATGAAACCGATGCAACTTGACGCAGCAGATGCATAAGCTTTGATCGTTGTTCAGAAGCTCTGCTGTAAATTTGGAATATTGTTAATTTAAAATCATTTATTTGACACCTGTTTAAAATGTACTTCCATGGCAGTGTAGTTCTATTGGTTTGAAAATCCGCTGCCCAAAGCTGGCTTTTAAAATAAGCATATGTGATTTTTTCTAGCTTCAGTTGAACTTTCAATGTCTAATGGTAATTATTTGAGAATAACGCCCTTGACAGACGTATATACGGATATTGTAATTATATCATAATAACTTGTTTAGGTAGGTTAGCTTATCAGAAAAAAAGTATCAAAAGACCTGTGTTCATGCCATTGTGTCTACATTATTAAGTCCCTTCAAACAACCACTAGTCATTAGGTGACTGAAACCCGATCGATAACTCGGGCACCGCTATCAGACGTTTATATTTAGACTATGTCAAACTTCCTTTAATCGATAGATCAGCAATGCCAATTCAAATCACTCGAGCCATAATTCGTCGATATTTACGAAGGCGTACTGAAGCGACCGTCTCTGTCTTGTGTACGGCTGTGTTCTACATTAACGCGTTTCTTTTCTCATTCTGCAGTTTGGAGCCGGGCCAAGCGAGTTTCCAAGTGTTCGGCCCCGCGGGCTGTAGTTTTCCGAGTCAGCCCGTCGAGTCCGGTGCTTCTCTGACGACCAGGAGCGCGGGAGAACCAGACCGGCCCTTTGCAAACTTCGCAACGCCACACTCGCCACCCTTCACCAGCTGCTTCAGCGTCCACAATCCTACAACATTCAACGGCTTCACCGACCCGGCCGTCAAGGACGACACCTTCGGCGAGGCCACTTTCCTAGACTTCGAAAACATTGCTGCGAACCTCGAAAGAAAGCAGTCGACCTTGGATGAGATCGAGCAGGAAGTGAACAAAGTCCAAATTGCATTAGACGAGGACAGTCGCGCCTTGGAGAACTTGGAAGACGAGCGTCAGGAAGGTGACAATTGGAGTCTGAACGTCTCTTGTGACAGTGGCGTGTATAATCGTGCATCTTCCAGAGACTCTGGCCCGCATTCAGGTCAGTGTTTCATCATTTTATGTTAATCCAAGCTTAGCTCATGCTGTATGAGGTCATATCGGTTTATTTTTACTCCGAAGTTTAGCGTAATCGGTGACTTATTTAGGAAGCGGAGCAATCAAAACTAATAGCAACAGTGTCATAAAGTATACACGAGCTAGTTCCAGCCAACGCCGGCTTGCATTAACTTGCGTTTGTTTATGTTTGTGCTTGATAATTTTAGACTTGGGGATACGCCGTTATGAATATAGGGACGGTTTTGAAAATAAACACTTTCTGTAGGTAACCTTGCACGTGCGTCGGGCCCTAGTATTTGGGTCAATGTGACATTTGACAACATTCCGTTTGTCATATCTCAGGTGTTTTGTTTCATTTTGCTTTATTTCATTTCGATCTCATTTATTCTGTATTAGTCAGTTAAAATTCATCCCGGTCAGTGAGCGTATTTTTAACCGTAGCTTTTCTAAATTCTAGGTGAAGAACTAGGCTTAATCGAGAGCCAAGAGATCAAAGAAAATCACGCAACAAACAGCAGCAACGACTGGTCTCCATCGTCCATCGAGCAGGGCCTGATCACGATGGACAGACAGAGAAAGTCGACAGAGACTGAAGGGCAGAGCCCTGAGAGTGACGATGAGAGGGAGCAGACCGGCTTTAACCTGGGGCTCGTTAAGAGCAACAGTGTTGTGGCCCGAGCAAGCATGTGGCAGCAGCTGCAGCAGCAAGCGAAAGGTAGATACAGTTTACTTTTCTATTTTTTCCCCTATGAATTCCCATTTATTGGAGTGTGACTTGTAAGCGAACGTACGCAGGTAGGTATATGCGTAGCTCAACGAGCTGTGGAATTCTGAGCTTCCCGACGTCCTTGAGACAACACGCAAGGTTTTCGCCACGCATAGTTTGGAAAGCTCTATCAAAATGACAAGAGAGTATTGCATACACGTGCCGAACGCGTCCATTTTATTTACAGCAATACGTGCAAATCATATTCGGTAAACTGAATACTAAGGTTGTGTTTGTGTTAAAGGTCTGTGATAATAGCTTTGAAAATTGAAACTGCGGAAACTATTTTTTTTATAAAAAAATGCGATGCGGTTTTTATCCTTCACGGTTTTTCAGTGTTTTCATTTTGAATGAAATGATCGACCGCTCGTGTACTGTGAAGTAGCGTATACGAATTGACGAGTCTTGGACATTATATTTTCGACATTAACTTTGCTGCGAAAGCCCTGCGTAATTTGTCATCATTTACTGGCGCGGTCTGTCCTTAAAACGGTCCATTATTCAATCACTCTGTCTCACTCAACAAAAATTACGTAGTACCTATATCAATTTCAATACAAATTCTCAACTTTCTCCTAAGGAACAGAATGGCATTTGTTTTCCCATTATATCGTAGAACAAAAGAAATTTATTATCTCTCCAAACAAATTGATTAAAATTCCACTGACAAGGGTCACATGGACTATGCTTATAGATAAAACGATGGACTGGACGTTTTCGATCCATTTGATATAGGTAGATCTTCAATTTCCGTTACACATTTATATTTTTTTAGAGAGAATTAAGAAATGTGGCTATACGAGTTCTAGTTATTGATATTTTTTATTTCGCTCAAATGCGTCCTTAGTGCCCTCCTGTATGCTTAATTTTATTCAAATCTGGGGGCAATCTTATAGAGAACGCTAATAAAAACTTAAATAACGAATGTGAATTATCACGTGGCTTTACGGTCGCATTTGACATCCCGATACATTTATTCTTATTTATTGGCGTTTGTCTTTTAACTAAAATTAATCGTAAATAGGTATTATATCGGTATTATACATTTGTAAATGGGTATTGAGTAGTTTTACCCACAAAATAGTAACTAATCATGTTTTCCGAAAATTCCAGGTACCCCAAAACCGTTGATCCGCCACAGCCGATCCAAGAACGGCATGGATGGCTCCATCTCGGATCGGTACAAAACGCAGCCCATCTCCTTCTCACCCACACAACCACCACCACCGGCCGAACCTCCGAAGGAACTGCCTTCTCTCTCTCAGTCCAAAAGCACCGCCAATGTGTTGGACAGAGACGAAGATGGTAAGCATACAACACTTTTCTTAAGTAGCCTTTGTTAGTTTTTTGTCAGATACTTAGTGTACTGCAGAAGTAAATTTTTGTTCCTATTACGTGTGTAGTTTTTTAAATTGAAATAAGTTTGTGAAATTGTCAATTCTTCTAAGTTTTTTTTATATTGGCATGTAAATTGCATTAGTTCCAAAATTTTTAAAAAGCTTCCTTTCTTTTGATTGTCGGCTGTTTCTTTTTTGCATGTCCTCGACTACTCTACTATGTGTATGTCCCGGGCTCTATCGTAAACACAAATGCACAATTAATGTATATACGCACACACTCACCGGTGGCAGCTAAGTTAGACGAGGACGACCCAGCGAAGATGTCACTCATGGAGAAGATGAAGATGTTCAACTCGAAGCTGACCCACAAACCTCCCGTGGCCGGGTTACCTAGACCTAAGGAGGAAAGAGTACCCCGGACGTCGCGACTCAAGACTATGCCAGTATTAGCCAGCCAAGTTCAAGAGGCCATGGAGCAAAACGAAAGACTGACGAAATCTTTCACACACAATGAGATCCCGCGTAACCCAGACTTCGCGTTGAAAATGGAACTGTTCAGATCAGCGAGCGCCAAGAATACGTCGCTAGAGTATCTAATGAGGCAGAACGCAAAGTTTAGGAGCTTAGGTCTGATTTTGTTCTTTTTTTGGTTCGTTGTTTTGCTTGAGTCGCTGCGATTCATGGGTACTAATCCTCGAGTTTTTGTAGTGTTAGATTTGAAGGTAAGTTGGTGATAACCTTAGTTGCATGAGGTGCCTGAGATTTTATAATAGTCTTGCGTTGGATTTCGAAGATGCTAGTTTACAGGTGTTACCTGGTTGAATGGAGGATTATGCAATATTTATACTTACTAATAGCACGTCTGCCCTGGTATGAAATAATATAATATGTAGTGGTTTTATTTTAATACGCATGTTAAACCTAGTATTTAGTACTGGACATTGTATATATCGTAGCTCGTAAATTCTGACATGTGCTCAGTTAAAAAAAAGTAATCCTGAAACCGCATAAGGTTTTCTTTCCCAAAATTAGATAAATGACATAGAGGAATTTACAAGCGCAACGACGATATCCTCTTTTAACAACCAATGTGTACTTGAAATTATATTCGGAGCCGTTAGTCATGTCCTTACTAAATCTGTTAGTCATTCTCCTTCAATAACTCATATTTTCTTGATATCACCATAAAGTATAAAAATGTACATAAACAACTTTACTGCACATTTTTCTGAGTGATGAATTTGTTTGTTAACAAAAATCTTGATTTTACGGTCGACGTCGAAAGATATTTTTCTACCATAAAGCATTGTAGTAAGCTTATAAAAGATAAATTGTATTCATATTTGTTTTTTTTTTCTAATAAGCCTCGAGTATCTTAGCAGCTTGTTTTGGCTTCACCGAAGAGATAATTGTTTATTTTTTACATTTACAGTTACAGTCTATAGTTATACCTTAATTTATGAACAAAAAATATCGGAGAAAAAGTTTAAACTGGCCTATTTCAAAAGTACAGTCAAATAATTTAATTTCTGACCCATTTTGTACCTTGTCACAGTGACAATAGTATGAGGTCTCTTTCATATTGATTGTCATTGTGACAAGGTACAAAATGGGACGGAAATTAAATTATTTGACTGTGCCTTATGGGAATATCATTAGCAAAACCAGAAGTACGGAAAATATACTGCCTATTCTCTCAAGCTCTTCGTATCTTTGACGTCGATCGTACAGATATAGCTTCAATGCTATTGCACTAAAGGTTAATTCACTTTGGCAACGTTTCAGATCTCGACGACGACTCGCCAGCGGAGCGGGCCCAGAGAATGATCACCCCGGAAGTGAGGGGCATCCTCAAGGCCGGGACGACCGTCGTGCCCAAAACTAAGACCTTGGCCAAAGGAGAAAGTTCGGAGGTGAGTTGCGTTTGATCACTATCAAGAAGTTACTGGTTGTAAAAGAAGTATAACATCGTGCCTCCTAGTTTGACAGCTAAAATATATGACGCGATTCTGTGCCATAGGTATATTCTGTTGTGACTGAATTGTCAAACGTGTTATTACAACCACAGCTAATATACGAAGCCGTACAGCGCCGTTTACATCAGCTACAGCAGTCAAGGAATTTTAATTACTACCCAGTGAAAATCTTCCTTAACCTAAGAGAGCCACTAATGATGCAAGATTCAAGTCATATAGGATATAAAATACCCCTTAAGTATTTTGTAGCGCCAACCAAATACTTCACAATATTCCCAAGGATAGTAAAACATAAGCTTGTCAAAATTTATATAATTTTAAATCTTTTTCTATTCTCAATTTCAGGGTCTTAAGGATGAAGGCATCGACAGCTCCTCCGATGACGAATCGACCGCATCCAGCGTATCTTCATCAGAAAAAAGCTGTTCGTCATCAGAGAGCTCTGACGAGATCCATGGTCCCAAGCCCAGGCGGTTCCAGAGAAAAAACAACAAACTCAAATCCTCCAGGACTGATTCTGATCTTACCAAGGTCCTTCAGGAGCCTTTCCCTAGAAAAATAGTCCCAGCAAATGACCCTAGAAAAATACAACTACCAGGAGCCAATGAACTTAAAGAGAGGTTAAGTCAGATGAACACCGAAGCTAAACCACTACTTGGCAAACTTGGCCGAAAACCATCCGTAGAAGTGAAAAGCGAAGACGAAAAACCATACAGCAGATTTGTAAAGAAAATCGAAGAACCTATACAGTTAGGTAAATTAAGGAGGCCGGAAAATAAAATGACAAGTCCGTTAAAGATGGACCTGAAACCTCCGCAGGTGCTGAAGATATCGGCTTTGAATCAGCAGGCGAAGAATAAGTTCTTCGGGTTGGAGCCGAAGAAGGAGAAGAGTATTGATGAATTGACGGCGGCGGTTAGGAAATACATTCCACCTGTAAGTATTTTTATAATTTTATTGAATGTTTCTTATGATTAAGAAAAAAATATTGTGTCCGTGTCTGTTAAATACAAGTAGTGCGTGTAAATTAGCTACACCGAAAACCGGAACATAATCAACAGTTTTCCTGTCAAAATGCTGGATGTAAACAGAGACCACCGATGTCCACTTGCTAAAAACCAGTATATTCAGTGTGATAAATCATTCATAATATATTTGAACAAATATTTGAACTTTATAACATACCAACTTTGATATTAATAAATGTTAGTAGGATACATCTGGAAACGGAGTCAGCTAAAGTAACGTTATATTTATCCGCCAGGTGAGCAAGTCCATGTCAGTGCACACCATCGAGCTGACCGGCTCCGGGAGCGACGGCGAGAGCAGCGGCGGCAGAGAGGTCCGGCACATCAACACCAGAGTGCGACATAACAGGTCAGTCTCTTATAATATAACTTCAGCTGCTTCCTTGTATTGTAGCACGGCCGATATTTCCACAACTCGACGACTAGCGCCTATTTTGGATGACGGGGTGGGAGAGTAGGCTAGTCCGGCCAGTCCTACTCCTCAAATCCTACCAAACCTTTAATGTTGAGGAGCTCAGGGAAATCTTTTGGAGATTCGAGATGTTCTGCCCTGTATGCCACTCCGCTGCATTCCGGCACCTAGTAAGAGTCTCTTTTGTCTCCGTGCACCCTCGGCATAGGCACTCTTTGTAACATCTGATATGCAAAGATGTTGTTTAAATAGTCCATGACGTGTTTTGACAGATGCTACCTTATATAACCTTACATACCTTATATAATGCTACCTTTTGTTGGATAACCCTCTGTACTCTATAAGTGACTTCATGGAATTGAATTTGTAATGATATATGTAATTTTATTTATGATTCAAATGATTTATTGTATTTTAAAAATGACATTTACTTCTTTTGTGATATTCTGTGTGTGAATTCTAAATTGCTAAGATTGACATCTATTTTTGACATGTTTTTGTTTATACATACTTATATGACGATCCTTATTGGGAGAGAAAATTATTTTAATTTATTTTGTATTTTTTAGTATGTAATGTTTGACGATCATGATAAGAAAATAAGCATAATTTTGACATTGATGCAAATTTATACTGTAATTTTTATCCTGAAATAAATAAATCTAAATCTATCTTAAAAAAAATATTTTTATTAGACATAAATAGAAAGAGATAACAGAAATAATAGTAGATATTTGTTATTTTTCTTAGTTAAGAACAGATCAGTGGCATAAGTTTTCATTCCTCTAGTTCGGAAAGTTCCCTTTCATACGTACAGCTGGGTTGAAAATAGACGAAGATTGAGATGAAACAGTTAATTGTTAACCAAGAGCTGAAAGTGACCCGTGGATCGCGAGATATTTTTGCGCTCGAAGGTAGAAAGTCAGGTTTCGCCGATTTCACCCTCGAACGAAATTTTATTTTTAGACTTTTTTTTAAACATCTTATACCATGAATACCTTACCTTCGTCCTTTATAAAAGAAATTCTACCGGCCACCCGTGTTACTTTAAGAACGATTAACCCACATTAACAACTTGTAAAAACTTTAACAACGCATTAGTGACCATTAGTATGAACTCATAGATTCATAAATAGACCTAAAGTAATACAGAGTCACGACCTGAATTATTACGCCTTTGGTTACCTTCCAGCGTATGACTAACTACCGTTTTCAAACAACTGTTTATTATGTAACTTTTATTCAACGGAAATATATGTACTATTAAAATTTTAGAAATCGTCTACGTGGCCTTGAATAAGAATGCACGTTTTAATGGTTAATGAAGCCGAAAAATAATCGAAATCGAACGCCAGTTCCATTCACCTGACTCCAATTACATGTAAAAACGTCAACGTAGATCAACTCACGATCACTACCATATCTGGCTGTTTCCCGGCATACTTCTTTTTTAAACAAACTGGTTGCTCGAATAGCTTAACCCCTTAACCGCCTACTTTAAAAGCTATTGCGTTACTTCAATTTACCACTTTTTTGTTGACTGTACCTGTTTATACTCGGCAGCGGGGTTTTTTCATAGCGTTTGATATCTAGGCAATTTATCTAGTTTAGATACTCTATACATTAATTATATTCTAGTTTTTTTAGTAAATCAAATTATGTCCTCTTTTTTTCAGACGCCGACAGTTGATAATTAAATAAATAAATTTTGATAAATTGGTGTATAGTTTCAAATTAGCTGAGTGCAACGGAATCGTATTAATAATTAGAAAAATAATATATATCCGGTTTTATATTTAGTCCATCGCTTTATACCCAATAGCCTAGTTAATTTTAAATTCCATCAACTCTCAATAGTCCTTACACGGAGCTATGCCGCCACTGGTCCGACCTGATCTCCCGCCCCCAGCCTTTACGGACGACGAAAAAGCGGAATCATTAGCAATCTGTTTGGAATCACAATGTTCACCAGGTAAAGAGCCCTGTGACCCTGATCATATTCCACTGGTGGAAGAGATGGTGGTAGATAAACTCTCTACTGCTCCATCAGATCCTCCTCCTAGACCTACTTCATTCACTGAGGACAAACGACTTATAAACAAATTAAAAGTCAAAAAAGCCCCTGGTGAGGATACGATTCCAAACAGACACCCTGGCGGGTGCTGCCTCTGCGTGCGTCCCATGACACGGGCAAGGGCAGCATCCGCTCGGTGTACCCCTTACATTTCGTTACGGTATCATAAGGTCTTCTACGTGTTGGCTTAGGCTCCACGCACGCCTCCCAAATGTCCGAAACACCATTTCTCTGCGATGGGAAAGACTAAAATTTGTTAAACCCTATTTTTTATTAGTGTTAGTTGATTCTGTGACTTTAAAACTGCTTCTAAATCTTAGATGCACAAACATAATGCCTATTGTCTTGTTTGATAAACTTAAGTTCTGAATGTAAACCTGTACGATACAATAGTATAAAACAAATAGTATCAACTTAACTTATGTCATAACATAAGTTAAGTTAATACAATGCACTTTATTCTCATTACTGCACTTAGTTCACATAATACTAACACTAATTGCATCTCAAAGAGAATAGGGTCCTATTTGCACCGTATCAGTACTCATACATTCCGTGATATTGTGATATACCAATGCCTCCATTGCCCAAAAAGCTTGTTTCGAACCAGCATCAACGCCATAACACCTAGGCCACTGCAATTTCTTGTAATATGTAACTTTGGTAGGCTAGGTTAGGCGGGGTACCTTACCTTTTTTTTTTACTTGCAACTTGCAGATAACACAAATCTAAATTTGATTTGCTTCATAAATAGTATTTTAATTTGTGACCATTCTTTCTTCACACTTCAACAGCCCTCTTCACGCAACTAATGTATTTTATCACAGTTTTACTAAACCGGTCCATTCCGGTTTCCCCACACCCATGCACAGCTTAGATCCTCCCGATACCATCCTCAGCTTGTTACAAACAAAGTAGCGTAATCTGATGGTACGAGTATTTGTTTAATATAAGGTTCTGTACTCTGTGTCGCAAATTACAGTGTTTTACCCTATCGATGCAGCGATCGTATGATACAGTCATCAGATATATCGAAGCGGCTAGGGTCCTCAAAAACATCTGAACATGCACTTTAAAGTCTTTAATGCACTTTAAATAGAGGCTTTGTTTAGATAATTGTGAACAAAGTGGCCGCTCCGTTATATCTGGCGGCTGTACTCTCTTCTAAGAAAACTCGTGGTCTAATGGTTAGTGTTAGATAGTTGAGAACTGATATTTACTTTGTCCTGTGAAATAATACGTGTTTAAATGTTACGTGACTTCCTGCTGAGATAAGTTCGATGGCTATTCATTTGTTCCGATCGATTCTCTATCCCGATATAACGGCAAATGGGATATAAGGGTTATGATTTTAGCAGTACATTTTTGTATGATTATAATCTTATAATGTGTTCCATTGCCTCATGTAAACTATCACTACTGAGCCTTTTTTCTTGACTACGAGTATATTGTCAGTCGGATCATTCTCATAGCCCGGGTAACAGGCTACAAGGACACATTTTTAACCGATTCCAAAAAGGACCAGTCCGTTCTTAGTATAAAATTTACAAACTTTTTGCTTGTATCCTAAATCCTAAGGTCAATTCTCCAAAAATAAAATTGTTTGTATGTTCCATCAGTGGACAAAGGCCTCCTTTACAACGTCTTCCTAACTAAACTAACTAAACTAAATATAAATAACTGAATTTATAAATTTAATAAAATAAATAATAGTCCTTTTATTTCCCGCAATAGAAACCACATTACTAACAAGTTTCATTGCGACGTTAACTTGCCGGTAGTTCAAGCCGATCAAAATTTGTTCCACTTTCAGACGTGGAACTGATGAAGATAGACGCGGTGTTCATTCACTGGCAATTTGATTTCCATATCAATTTCCACATACGAATACGTTCGTGTTCTGTAAACGTATATTCGTACCTACCTATGAAATGGAATTATGTGTTTCCAACATACCTACAATTTAAAATCATGTACGGTCGAGTTCACAAACATTTTACGAGTTCATAATTATATTTTTGGAACGTTGGGGTACAGTCGAACCTCCTCAAAGTAACTTCCCGCAGTTTTCTAAGTTTTAAAATGTGTAGGATTGTGTAAATGTGTAGGATCCCCTTTAAATACTATTAGGTAAATGTAAAAGAAAAATTATTGAAATAAGTATGTTTAGCGGTGATTAAGAGGCCGCATACTCTAAAATCACCTACTTAACAAATTAAGACTCTCCTTTTACTCTTTTCGGTTATTCTATACCCCGAAAAATTTGTTTTTAAAAACAGTGGGAATTAATTATTTAGTTAGTGACCTTTAAGTATAACAACAATTAAAACCGGATATGTATTATGCAATTTTAATAACAAAACTTCCGTGAGACACAGACATATTAAATATATTAATAACGGGTCACTCACGTATTTATATATTTAATATTATTAATATATTTAATACTAGCTTTTGCCCGCGACTTCGTCTGCGTGGACTTAGTAACCGCAGCTGGAGTAAGAATAGCGCCTGGAAAAATTCTCATAGCAATCTAAATTTGTGCATATTATGCACACAAATTAGCAGGTACTTCGTTAATTATCTCAATTCCACCCCGCTTTTTACTATCTTAAGGGATGATTTTCGGGATAAAAACTATCCTATGTCCTTCTCAGGGACTCAACCTATCTCTATGCCAAATTTCATCTAAATCGGTTCAGCGGTTTAAGCGTGAAGAGGGAACACACAGACAGACAGACAGACTTTCGCATTTATAATATTAATATGGATGTATTATGTAATTTTGATTTTTTTCCGATTTTTTGATATTGCTAGAAATCACGTCACCATCTTCAGATATGCACGAAGTGAAACACAAAATATATATTTTGTATTTCACTTAAGCCCGGTTCACATTTGTCTGACGTGTCGTGTTGTGTTGTGTCGTGACTCATATCGTTTTCATACATTACATTGACGTAGTGTGCATCAGAAAAATGTGAACGCAACCTTGAACGCAAATTTGAATGCAGTTCTTGATAATGATGGGCCATTTTTATTTATTCAAATCTAACTTCTGCTCAACCACTAATAATCAGTACCTAGGAACGGCATTTTGTCGCTAGCTTTTCTACCACCAGCAGAGGTTAAAGAAAGCTATCAATTACTCACTAGATAGTAAACAAGTCTGGAAACCGAGCCGACGGCGCGGTAAATCTGACCCACTTAGAGAAATTTTCTTTTGTGGCGAAACCACTACAATCGTGCATAATCGCTAGTTTAGTTTACTAATGGTTGAGGTGAAATTAATAATGGACCAATTTCCATTAAGTGTCTGCGGTTTGATCGTTTAATAACTTTTTTCTTGGAAAAATTTGACCGCGTTACATGTAACATATGCTCAGCGATAAATAAACACCTTTACAGTACATATGGTGCGATAAATAGCACATTACGTAACTATGTCGAAAATTTAAAGGGCCATATGTGCTGTAAAACGTTGTACGATACATGTGCGAATAGACAATTCGCAACTCGTGTTGATTTAATACACTCCCTTCGGTCGTGTTTTAATTTATCGCCTCCGATTTTTCGCACTTGTATCGTAATGTACCTACTATAATTGTATCTCTGTAAGTACTTTCATATTAGGGTAATAAATACTCGTCGAGTTGGTTTCTAATGTTCCTATACATCTAGTGTGGTTTATCATTATCACCGTGTAATGTTATTATACCTACTACGATATATTACCATGAAAACCATATTACCAAAAATGGAAGTGCGTAACGCCACAGACTTGTGCTACGTCCAATCTCAATTAGCTCTTATAAGTATATATTGTAAGATTCAATCTCGAGTGCTCGGAAGCAAATCGGCCGACTGTTGCTTCCTTGCGAAACGGCTATCCGCAAACCAAACTGACGTCTGGGGTCGGTCGTAAAACTTCCCATTCACACTTGCGTAGTCGTAGCAGGAGTGAAAGAGATGGTAATATGATCTCGGTCGTCAGTTTAGTTTGCGGATAGGAAGCGAAGTTCCATGTATGGTGTACTGCAGGTCAAGTACAGTTTTGTTTTGCTTTTACCATCACATACTAATTCAAACCTTGACCGTATGGCTAAGACTATTAAGCTGAAAGTTACACAGTAGTTATATAAAAGTGATCTTCAATGGCGCACTTTCGCACTTCGCATTCAAATTTTATCGACCACTATTCACCTTCAACGCAAATGTAGTTTCTAGGTTATACCAAACCAGCCAAGCCTAACCCTAGGTATTAAATATCTCAATTTCAATGCTATTCATATCAGTCAACAATTCAGGCTATGCGACGTTGGCCAATACTAACCTATTGTTACTTTTTGCTATTTGAAAATACAATCTATTGTGTGCGGCCTTTTAATTCTATAGTGTGACGTTCGTATCGCTATGATGAAATTGATATAGAACGTGCCAGTTTCTAATTATTTGATTTATAGAAAAACATGTGATAAAAAGGCTTCAGTTTCCCCCTCTGGATGTTAAGGTCAGATGGCAATCGCATTAGTAAAAACTAGATCTAAACCAGTTTATTTGCCCAAACAGTGTAAGACTGAAGGGACTCCAGGATAATTCCACGGAATAGTCCACCGTTGTCCTGTACAAACGCGAATTTTCTGAAGATTTGCTGGTATATTAGGAGTTCCTATTTCTGTGACAAAGGATCAAAAAATTGCTTTGACAAATAATCATCGCCTTAGCACTAAAAATAAATTCTGATAGGTACACGAAATGAAATGTGTTTGTACGGAACAGCACATGCACTTTGGAAATAAATTTCTGAGAAAAAAAAAGGTTTCAAGGTTTTTATCAATATTACCTAGACCTACTTTGAAATAAGTTTTGCACATCTGCAAATTGGCTGTGTACTTGCGTGAGAATGAACGGCAAATTATCTTAAATGCTTAGTTTACTACCCACGATCCAATGGAGCCATTATCATTACGTTGTTGATATTGTTATGGATTATGTACGCTAATTTTGTCAAAACTGGCGAAACTAATACACAACTTTACAGTTAGATTGTAGTTTGTAGAAGTACCTATACATTCTTTACTGCCGTATAGTTATCAACCTATCAAGCTACGAATAAAATAGTAGAGCCTGCACTATTTCGGATACTTACTGAAAACGGTAAATAGGCGTTCCTGCCTGTATATTTTATTCGACATTTCGTTGCCAACATACATAATGTATTTATACTATTATAAATACAGTATTTATGTTAGTAGAAAGTAATGTATTTAGATGTATTTTTTGTATTGACTTAGTATTTATTTTTTATTTGTATGCTTGAATAAAATGTTATGGCCATATAAGCCGGAACCGGTGGACTACGTCGGAAACAGATGCCTCAACCTCACTGTCCAATGCCCTATAGATCACGCGGCCGCGGTAGGCCTAAGAGGCGCTGGTTCGACGTCGTGATAGCGGACATGCAAGACAACAATCTCACACCTGAGGATGCCGAAGACCGGACAAAGCGGAGAAAATTGAGTAGGAAAGCGGACCCTGGCGCTAGGCCGGGAAAACGCTAGGTAGAAGAAGATGCTTGAATAAAATGTTATTTAGCTAAAATAGGCATCTAAATTTGTTAGGCTGCCACATTGTCTTCGAGAACCCAGCAAATAATGGTCAAAGGTTGCTAATACAATAGCAAGCAACAATTTCTCTGTATTTGTCCATTAGCCAGTCTATAGGTTAGTTATGTCACTTGTGGCACATGCAATAGGTTCGCGTGCTTTTTACCCATTGTAAAAAAGTAAACGGAATAGTCACTAACCAAGACGAAGATACTCATTAACACCAACGTTCCTCCTTTTCGTATAATTTTGCTAATGAAATTACCGTAATTCAACTAGGTCAAGTACGCCTCGTTCGATGCTCACCGCACAATAGTGCAGTTGAAACAGCTTTGTTACTGAATTCATCTACGAGTGACATCAGCGTTGGATTTATTCAGCTTTGCAATGGCAGTTGTTGCATAATTATTTCGTTATGAGCTGTTGGGACATGTTTTGCTAACATTGTTTTAACTTAATTATGCATTGTACACTTGTTTGTAATACTTATACATATTGTTTTCAAAGCGGTGTTTCAAACATGTCAGTGTTTCAAAGGTACTCCAGATTTATTTTATCATAGTGCTACCTATATATATGAAATAAGTATACTTAGAGTGCTCACTCCTTACATCAATTTCTTTACTTATATTTTTTGCCTGTTCCTATTACATCTCTTGCTGCGAAATAAATGCATTTTGCGTAAAATATCTCTTAGCGTTTATCCCGGTAACATCCGATTCAGCCCAGGGTCCGCTTTCCTGCTTTTTCTCCTCCCCTTTCCTGCCTTTTCTTCGTCATACTCTAGTAATACGTCCAGTCGGCATTTCTACAGATTTCCCCTTTTTCCGGGCCCTAGCGGAGGCGTAAAAGATGTTATTTTATTAACTAAAAAATATACTTCATATGTCTTAACTTAACGCGTCCTTAATTTCAACAACACCCGTTGTTAAATAAACCATCGTATACACTGTCAACTGATTGTAAACCTTATATTAAAGAAATACCGTCCAACGATGCTCAGTTAAGTTGCTTAATGAACATATTTATTTACCGTCGAACTGACGCACGAGCTTTCTCTACCCACGTGGTCATGAGTCATCTGGGCTTTCCTCTCGAGTGACGGGCTCTCCATTATGTCAATGGCACGTGAATAGTTCATTTGAATATCGTTAATAATGTCGCGTTAGTTCTTAATGTATGGGTATATTATATATTAAGCTTAAAACACAATGATAAAATGATGTAGTATTTGTATATTTAATTGACATCTAAGCTTTTGAAATAAAACTATGAAAACGGATTATATCGCGTATTTTGAATTTATAATACATCCCGACGTTTCGAACCCTTTACAGCGTTCGTGGTCAACGGGTGACTGAGGAAAAAATTACAAAGTGCAAAAATACCCACTTACTAAAATAATGTATTTGTAGTCTATGATTGTTCATAAAAATTACAAAGTGCAAAAATACCCACTTACTAAAATAATGTATTTGTAGTCTATGATTGTTCATTATTTTAGTATGTGGGTATTTTTGCACTTTGTAATTTTTCCTCAGTCACCCGTTGACCACGAACGCTGTAAAGGGTTCGAAACGTCGGGATGTATTATAAATTCAATATACGCGATATAATCCGTTTTCATAGTTTTATTTCATGAGTAACTATCGCGGTAACCGAAGACAATATTATCTAAGCTTTTGCTATTATTCTATATACACACGTATTTTCTGGAGAAGCGGAGGTTACGGGTTGCCACTTAAGGCCTATGCACATCGGATGCTTGTGCGCAGACAGACGTGCACATGAACGTGCGCGTTGTAATATACAGATCCTTATGAGAGACGGCACACTACTTGCGTGCCGTCTATGCGCATGCAGCCGGTGTACTCTGGAATTTATATTTTAATATTCTGACTTGAGTGTCGCTTTTAGTCAAAATCCTTTAGCCGTCCTAGGATTTGGGGTAATTTTGACATGAATAGATTTTTAAATTGACAGTAAACAATGATTGTATCTTAACATTGCATTTGTAGGTATTCACGTTCTCACTACGCCGGCATATAACAATAAGTCACGTTAACATATATTGTAGCAGTGTTGTAAACAAAAACAATCACAATATGTACACAAACTCGTCAATCTTATTCCATTTGAATAAAATGATAATGTGTGCAATATACATATTTATAATTTTATACCTTGACTGTACGGCTTTTACTAGAACACGCAATTAAACATTACACAACACAGCACAATAGATACACCACGCAAGTACAAAGTTGTATGCGCGCGAGTGTCCCACAAACCTAGCTTTTGTATCGGTATAATTATCTAGCCAGCATTCATCCAGTTTGTGTGATGTTTTGTTGTTCGTTGATGAGTATTTCCTGATGCTTTATGGACTTACCGTTAGTTGGACTTTGTTGTGTGTAAACACTTTCGTAACTGCAAAGTATTCAAAGATTTAATCATGATATTTTCGATCAGAATGCAATGGATACCTTTTCATAAGATTGGGTCACGACAACTTTTATTTTTAAACGTTTCTTTAATCGTTTTGAGTCTACATGACATAGGCTCGATGTAAAGTGTTAGAGATAAGTATTAGTTTTATTTTTCAATCACTGTTTTAACTACATTATTTAACTTGATTTATAAAAGCAACCTTGTGATCTATTTGGGTTTTTATTATTATTACCAATAAAATGAAAATATATTTTTAATAACCTAAAAAAAAGAATAAAATAAATATTTAAGTGGGGCAGGGCTGCCATACAACAGTGATATTTTAGCTGTTTTTTGCGTAATAGTACGGAACCCTTCATGCGCGTGTCTGACTCGCACTTGGCCGGTTTTTTTTATGTATGTAGGTACAAATTAGCCGTTATACGTTGCTACCTATATGAAGGCTGTGCATTAACACAAAGCATTCTTCTTTACACGTAGATAAATAACAGTATGTCAGTGCTATTAGTAGTACTTCCTACAGCCCTAAATAGGTATAGCGGAAGCGAACACTGGTTTCTTTGAACCAACATAATTGCTTGTTCACGAACGTCGGTGTGGTTAACGGGCCAGATGGAGTGTAAGGATATTTGATACTGTACTACACTATAATAGAAGCGCAAATAATATTCAAAGGGATACTTAGTTCAGGACTGAGATTTGATTGTGCAAGCAAATTATTACCTCTAAATAGAAAAAACATACCTATATGATATACCTACAAAAAAGTCAAACTATCCAAGCGTTTATTAAGCGTTTGTTAAGCGTTTGATGTAAGAGAGACACCACAATAGCGTCTTATGAGCGTCGTATTTTCTGTAAGGGCTTACAGAAAATTAAAAACAGTCGAGCAATCTTTTTATATGAGAAATTGTCGTTAGAAAACCTCTAATGTACTCGTAGTTGTTCTCTGCCTTTGTTGGAATTTAATTTTTCCATGCTTTTGAACTTTTAGGACAGGAAGGACAAATTAGCATCATTTAAAAAATGTTAAGTTTATAACTTGCCGGCGTCAAAGTATTCAAAGAAATATCGTTATATTTCATTCATGCTATGTTAATTTTACCTAAGTTCCTAAGCGACAACAACGGTAAGTGTTATTTAAATTTTTGTATATCTAATCCACTACTAAAATTCCTAAAATAAATTCAAAATCAATATCAAAATGTATACAAAAATCCTTATAACCCTCCTATTCGTAATCTTTACCTATATTAGTGTTAATACCGTAACACCCATTATCAGACAAGTGTAATAAGTGTAATAACCTCTCGCCTCTACTTGTTTAAAGCGCTTCCGCTGCTGAGCTGACCTTTGGTGCTTGTTTCTTTATGTTAGACCTGTCTCTTATTAGACATGCAGTTACTAAGCTCTTACAGGCTTATCAATAAAGTTGAATTTTGATTGAACTAGGTGTACTTATGATTGCGACGAGTGAGTTTAACGCATGATTTACTGCACAAAGATGTGATAATGTGAAAGAGTTCAGTAGCTGCTGTAGAATTTTTTTAATAACATGATAATTAGACATTCTTAGGCAGGATTCCTCCTAATGTATCGTTGACTTTGAACTTGAACCCAAAAAGCACATAGTAAAAAATACCTATTCAAAGCAGAACTTGTTTTTATGTCTCGGCAGCGTACAGTTTTGAGTACATTAAAATTTGTTAGGGACATTTGGTTGTCAACTAAAGATATACAATCGTTGAATTTTACATTTCTAAATAGGTACCATTAACCTTACCGCTACATTCAGCCAAAAATAATCGTAAACTGCATACCAAAAGTAAATTTTAGGACTAGAATCGAATACATTATTATCATAGGAATGTGATGATGTGAAAAAAAAAATACTAGACAGTTGAGAAGCTTGTTATTGACGACAGTAAGGTGAGTAAGGAGATAGATAAGACCAAACAAGACTTAATTGGAACCAAATTCCGAGACGCCAACATTCTTCCTTTACAAAAAATAAGTGAGAATGGGAATGATAAATAAGCGATTGTTAGGTACTATATTTCAGAATAACTGTTAGAAAGAAAGGAACGTTTAGATATATCGTCTGGTTAACTTTGTTGTTTAGTTATGACAACCAAAACTAAAAGAAAATTAATTTTATTCTGTTTTTAGTATTTGTTGTTATAGCGGCAACAAAAATACATCATCTGTGAAAATTTCAACTGTCTAGCTATCACGGTTCATGAGATACAAGCTGGTGACAGATGGACAGACAGACGGACGGACGGACAGCGGAGTTATAGTAAAACGGGACCCTTTTTACCCTTTGGCTACGGAACCCTAATAAATATCTACTTTGTAGTACCTACGCGACATTATTGTTCCTATTTTAGCAGATGATATCATAAATTGGTAATTTAAGTATGTTTTTTAGGTAATGTTTTCTTATGGGTATCAATGGAATAAAGTTATTGTGTCACAATTTTCAAAAATAAAGTTAACGCATTTTATCGCTGTACTTTTCTTTCAACCGGCAACTAATACTCACCGTGACAATTCTAACAAACCCAATCACAATTAGGTTTCGGTGTTTTATCACAGAGTTCCTATGGCCACCTCCTCTCTCCATCGTCGGATCAGCTCGATGGTACCATAATATTGCATTGTCTGGATCTAATTCAGATTTTAAGATTTGACCCGAACATAGTACATCGTACATACATAAATAAAAGCTTGTAAAAAAAGCGTAATGCACGAGCTAGCGAATATCTCAAATAGAACTGGTTTTCTTCAGCTTCCTGCTACGTGTATCTATCGATCTCGACTTAGGACCCTAGATCGTAAACCAGGCACCCCACTCGTTACTGGAGTCTAGACTAAGTCTAGACTTACTTTATTGTTCCATTCTGCATCTCGGGAAATTGCTTTACTTAATCCAAAACTTTTGAGGCACTTTTTAAAATCTGTAGCCCCGTAGTTTCTAACCCTTTACTACTCGCAATCACATACTTTTTCTCGTTTAACTTAGGTACTATTTTTAAATACTTGTTATGCGCAAGGAAGTAAATTATTAAAAAAATCTTAATGTTGTAAAACTATATTAATACCGATAAGTACCTAATAGTAGCTTTTGCGCGACCTCGTCTGCGTATAATTAGTAGTTTTATATTCCAGCTCCATTATAAATGACCCCCCCCCCCTCGTCTTCAACCCCTTAACATGAAAACTACTCTGTCCTTTCCCGGGGCCCGGGACCCAAACTATCTCAATACCAAATTTCATATAAACATCGTTCAGCGTACATTGTATAATTTACTTTGGAATTTATAATAGGTATTAGTAAGGTTCTTTTATTTAGAAGACTTATAAAGGTTTTCCTGGGGAATCGATGGTTTAGACTCTTTAGACTATCGATGGCTAAACCAGTGTTGTATCATCTGATACGAAAAACCTCGTTTTTCGTAATCCCACTACCGTTTCGGATTAGTCACAAAAACTGCCAAAGTCAATAAACCATGCCGCCGGTCAACCCAGAATTAAAATTACGTCACAATGTGATCTGTCGAAATGTGTAACGCTCGATATTGCGTTTCGTACTAAAAACGAAGTAATTTGGCTATTATGTTCGTAACCGGTACAACTTATTCTCCATAATTAGGTCTTTGTATTATTTTAAAGTGCTACATGTAAGAACGTATCACTGAACTAAATACCTACAAATTTAGCATTACGCAGAATGATAAGCGATGCGAAATTGTATTCTTATTTAGTCATAGCGCTGAGATATAAACATTCGTTTTTCGATGAGCTAACCTAGATCTAATATTAATAATTATCGTTTTCAAATCATCCGACTCCAGCCAAATCAATAGGGGACCACCCTCGAAGTCTATTAAATACTTAGGAAATCTGACCGAGATATCTCGTAACACAAAAAAAAACCGGACAAGTGCGAGTCGGACTCGCGCACGAAGGGTTCCGTAACCCTAACAAACAAACCCTAACATTAAGCAAAAACGGCAAAAAAATCACGTTTGTTGTATGGGAACCCCACTTAAATATTTATTTAATATTTATTTATTTAATGGATTGAATGAATATGAATATGAATATTTTATTCTGTTTTTAATATTTGTTGTTATAGCGGCAACAGAAATACATTATCTGTGAAAATTTCAACTGTCTAGCTATCACGGTTTATGAGATACATCCTGGTGACAGACAGACAGACGGACACAGACGAACAGAGGAGTCTTAGTAATAGGGTCCCGTAAATTCTGCTGAAAAGTCGGGAATGCGTCAAACATTTAACGCACTGCATTTGCCCTTTCTGGAGTTACATGTGTGATTTGGTTATGCAATACTGTAATTTCTAACATAAAAGCTATAACATTTACGTTTACAATTCTACAAACGCTCGTTTTCAACAGAAATAAGCGCGGTGCACTGGTTTCGTTTCGATTTCGTACGCGCAATATTTATGAGTTTCATATGTAGGTTAATGCCTGCTGAGATAACAGTCGCAGTTGATGGACCAGCAATTTTAGTGCGTTTACTACGGTCTTTAGTTATACCACAGATTAATAAATAGTTACTACGTAACAGATACATCATTCCCATACAAAAGCGAAAATACCTACTCTATAATAGCCTACAAAATCTTAATAATAATACCTGCTGCTCAGGACGAGAAGAAATGTACCATAAGTATGCGCACAAAGAGTCGAGACTGCCTTGCTCGCCGTGCGAGCCACGTGCCAACGCGTCATCGTAAGAATGCGCTAGGGTTGTACTGTTACTTATGTTATTATTGTAATAAAACGAATGTTGCGAATCAACCATATTTTATATTAGTCAATCAAATATTTAAAAACAACACTTATAATACCTGACTCAAAAAACTCCTTAATTTACGATTTATCTACTTATGTTCAAAGAAATAAATAGTGACAAAATTCATAAAGATAGATTTAAAATACTACTCACCTTTCTTCGTCTCTCGGAAATGAAAAAACCGGCCAAGTGCGAGTCGGACTCGCCCACCGAGGGTTCCGTACTTTTTAGTATTTGTTGTTATAGCGGCAACAGAAATACATCATCTGTGAAAATTTCAACTGTCTAGCTATCACGGTTCATGAGATACAGCCTGGTGACAGACGGACAGCGGCAGCGGAGTCTTAGTAATAGCATAGAGTAACTTATACTAGAGCGGTACTGTCATAGTAAATTTTGTAACCCCAGTAAATTCACTGCCATCTGTCGACACACTTTAAAACTAAAAATGAAGATTTATAAAAATACGATAGAATGTATTTAAATATAGATAAATGATCTTTTTTATTTGCATTAATTATTTTTATTATTTGACCCATGTTCTTTCACTGATATGCGTTAAAATTGTTAAATAACAACAAACGAAACCGTCAACGCCATCTATACGACTGTAGGCCAAAACTAGTAGCGCCCTCTGAACGAGAATCAAATTATCTTGATTTTCGAGGCACGTTTTTTCCTTAGACTGTATCCATCTATTACGGAGTTATATCTATCTTTGGTAATAGGGTGCCGTTTTTACCCTTTGGGTAAGGAACCCTAAAAAAACGACAAATTTTCTTTTGTTTTTTGACTTTTACACCCATCTACTGCACAATAATTACGTGGTTTCGGCATTTCGAAGCGTAAGCGCGGGAAACGTGCGGTGCGAGCGCTCAGGCGGGCGTTCGGCGGCCCTCTGTCGATTATATCGTCGACGATACGCCGAGCGGTAGGCATATAGCGCGTGGCTTTGAGCGAGTGAAGGAGGCCTGGTTATACTTGCCGTTTTATTGAATAGCTGTACGTTTATGTGGATCTGTGCGTGTTTACTTATGAATGGTAGGTTCAAAAGACCGTTTTCAACTTATTTCATCATCTTGGACTGCCGTAATAAAATTACAGTGTAAACTCTATATAGCGATACTCAAGTGACCGGACGTTTTTTGACGCTATAGAATATAGAGTTTTCGTTATACATATAGAGAGAAATTAATATTAAAGTAAAGCAACTATAGGCAACACATATGTCGACTTTATAGGGAGTGAATCGTTATATCGAGTGACGTTATATAGAGTTTACACTGTATATGGCAAATTTCAACGAAAATATATGATTGGTTTACATTAAAAGTCGCATTATTTTATAGAAAATAGGTATCCGTAACCTATAAAACTAGCAGAGCACAGTTACCGACCCTTTCATTGCGTGGTATTGATTTTTGAAGTCGTGGCGTCGTTGTACGTTTAGATAATTATAATTATGCTGAAGCTCAGAAACTGAGCATTCATTTTACTTTGTTTAGTTTAGTAGTAGTAGTAGTAAACTCTTTATTCTACAAATATACATATTAAAAATTACATGGTACAAATAATAAGATGTACAAAGGCGAACTTATCCCTTTGAGGGATTTAGAAACACGGTTGCTGGCTACAACCAAGTACATAGTATTATTTCATTTGCTACTAATAATTTGAGAAGACTTAATGGCTTCAATATTCGTAACTCATACGAGAAAACTATTCTTATTTAAAATAAAACTGTCAAACCGTTAAAGACACAAAATGCCCCACGGTGATAATAATAAAATTAATTTATTCATATATTCAATTTCTAAAAGAAGCACTACAAATGTACATAGTACCCGTGTTCTATCCGGACGGCGGCGTTATAAAAACGGGACCATAATGGGTTCAGATTTACCCGAGCGTCAATAAAAAATCAATCGTGACAGTACTCGTGCGCCGTCCCCACGCAGTTTTCCCACGATTCCTGGAGTCACGTTTTTAATTATTTATCTCTCTTCGGATACTAAAATAAAACCAACTTGTTCCATATTTTACAATAAAACTAGAATATCTTGCGAAAGCTAGTTGATTTTATCCAATAAAGTGCATTGGGATAACTTCGGAAGTGGGGTAATTTTTAAAATTAAATAATATCTGTAAAGGGGCCCACTGATTACCAGTCCGCCGGACGATATCAGCCTGTCAGTTGTTCGGAACTGTCAACTTTTTGTTCTAACTGACAGGCTGATATCGTCCGGCGGACTGATACTCAGTGGGCCCCTTAAAACCAGAAGCACTTGATACCTACTTTAGAAACACTACGCTCACGCTTCTGCAACACATACCAAGGCATCTTGCTTACTGTTGCTAATACAGCAGAAAGTACTTCTATTTAGTCTAGTAGATATTTGCCATTTTTACTCCGCTTTATATGAGCAATACACATCTCGTCATAGTTAAAGCTTGCACTGTTAAACAAGATAATTGCATTACACTATCGTTTTCTAAACGAGATATAGCATCTTTACGCAATCCGCGTCAAACATTCTAGTATACATGTTTTCAATATGAAATGTCAGTGAGCTGCCATTTTATAATATCTTCCTCGGCTCTGCAATGGCGGAACGATACTCAAAAGGTCAGTCGGTGAATAGATCGGCAGATGTGATGCAATGGGATAGTAATAATACTAGGAAGCTTATTGACACATCTTGCCGTACCGATAACGTTTGAACCTTTCGTTTTGTTTCAGTTTTTATATCATTTTACAAGACCAGTAGTTGTACCATTGTTGATAATATATGTTTCTAAGAATAACGCAGTTCTAAATAGGCACATCGTTACGTGTTGATGACCATGTTTTAACTTGGTGTGGCGAAAGATCAACAGTAGCCCGATATGGCGACACCAAGAAAATGGAGTTTCTAATTTCGGTAACCCGTGAGATTTAGCCATTGTTTGTCATATTACCCAATCTAGCTATTACAAATGTATTACTAGTAGCTTAATAAAAAAATAAAGCTTCCGGCATGAGATCATCGCTTACATAATACATTACCTATTGTAGATGCATAAAGGCATTGCAGGAAGACCTAAGACACTGTGTTTATTGTTATAAAATGGAGACGAGCTCGTATAGCCTAAAAACTGTAGATCCAATGTTTGTTTACATATGTTCGTAGTACGGCATGTAGGTATCAGTGATCCGTTAATCGCGGGGCGCTTACACCGGCCGCTGAGGCAGGCCCAGCCGTCAGTTGCGCGCGGCCCGCTCGACCGCTCGCACTGTGTCGCTCCGCACCACACAACAGCTGATCGCGACCTTTCGTACCACATAAACAAAACATCACATAAACTATGACTCTAATACATTATACTCAAGTTAAAACCCGTTTCCAGTGGTAACCGAAGAGGTACAATCACGATTTCGCGACTGCATCGCACCGTGGCAGATCGATATCCCGAAAACGCGCGACCCGCGATAGAGCTCAGCAATATTTTGGTGCAATACTCAGCTGCAATAATTAAAATTTAATTTTACACAAGTTGTTTAAACTGTTGGTTTTACAAGTGCTGTCTGTGTCCGTGAGAATGGATTTCCTTGATTGACTGTGGTGTCAGGTTGTGCATCTTCAGAGGCATTGTTTTAAGTAAAGTGAGTACTCATAATAGTAATATTTACCTACCACCTCCTGTTTATGTTTATCATCGTGCTGAGAATCGTTGCGTATGTAAATAAATTATCAACCTCTGATTAATTGTTATGACCATGTGTATGTTTGTGTTTTATGATAAGATTTTTACACTAGGCGTTTGACTTAGCTAGTAAGCTAAATTTGAACCGAGCGGTGGTCAAAATTTTAAACTTTAGTGACAATGTTAAGGGCTCCTTCCAAGGAGTTACTCTACTGCTACTAACGATGTAGTCAAAAAGGTGTGTATCTGCAACGAGAAACATCATCGACTGAGCATTTTAATATAGTCTCAATGTATAGTACAAAAATAGAGAAATATCGTAATAATACGCGTGTATCAACAATGAAATTTTGGACACAAACTTATTTACAAATCAATTCGCCCTGTTTGTCGTTCTCCGCCCTTGAGCGGGGTTGTTTGCCGCGCCGGCCGGGTCTGTCTGTGAACTTGGGGGTGCGTTACCCTCTACCCTTAGTCTGTGAATGGAGACGCGACCCGCTCATCCCCCACTATTGTACTTACATCTCGTTTTTGTACTAAAACTCTTAACTGCTTTTAGACCTTATACTCATACTCATACTTTATTGGTAATATAAATTACATGTCAAGATTTACATATGTACATTTCGGTAATATAAATGGATGAAATCAATTATTATTATTATATCATTACTACAGCATTATTATTATACGTTTGTAATAAGACATACGATTTATCAGTACGAGAGATAGGTACAAGATTTAATTATTTCGTTTGATGCGGAGCGTTCATCTGTAATCCTTATCGATTTAATTACGAATGCAATCGCCGCATTGGCGATATCAATCGTTCGTTTAATCAATTTGTAGTAATTAGTCTGTGTCATCTGCGTTCTATTTAGAATAACATATTCATCACTGAGATCTAGGACTCGTTTTATTAGCTGCAAACTATTGTTGTCGACTGACATTGTGTCTAACAGTAGGTATCTGTTCTGTCTGGACTTTCACTATCGATTTGCTAAGTGCCAAAAACTGGTCCATTTCATTCTTAAGGATTGGCTTCTTTATTTAGCCGGTACTATCTTAAAACAAATTAGATTGAATGCGTATCGATTAAATCGAAAAAGAAAGCAGACTGACTATCGATCTTCTTTAAAGTTCAATGCTTTATAAATAGCAAATAAAAAGTTATTAACACCTACTTTATAAGTTGAAGAGAAGACAATTACTGCAAATTGGCTGTCAACAGATATCCCATCTCAGTAGAAATTGATTATCATTCGCCGCACGCGTCAAGTTACTTTTATTTTCACTCGTTCAACGGAAAGCGGTCAGATCTGTAGGATTTATTCTTAGTTTCACCGTCATTTGTATTCCGGAAGGCACTCTTTAACTTAAGAAAGTGCATTTCCCGAAGAAAAGGTGCAACGTTCACTCAACTTTTCCTTCATCTCGGTACCTTGTGACCATTAGTCTTGTTTAATTGGCGCCGCCCACTGGGGAAACCTTACGGAATGTTATGTCAGAACGCGTTATACCATAGTAAGTAAGTAAATTGACCATAAGTAGTGCTTATTCCGTTACAATAAGTTCTACGAATGACCTATTTACTCTGTCGACGATGGTACTTACAGTGGCTCTGTACTTTAGTTCCTCAAAGCAATTGTTCTGGTTAGCTTACATTTCTTGCTATTTCCAAGTTTCTTGTTATCTACAGTGCGATCGCCTGGAGCGTTTGGTTTGTGTAAATTGTCAAGCATCGTAAGTATCTATACCTACACAAAACCTTATCACTATGGGATTAAAGTACAAAATACATATGTATTTGTGTACAAGTACTCGTTCTCCATGGTCGTGTGCTCTCGGGCGTGACTTACGTTTTTTATTCAAATACGACATGACGGGCGCATGTCAATCGATTCCATGTTCTAAACGACGCGTTACTGCAGTTGTTTTCTTATGATTTGTTTATAAACATTTCTCAGTGATTGCCGTATTGTACGCCCGACCAATTGAAATTCTTTGCTGGCTTGTCAAAGTGACAGAAATATGTGCTTATAGCTTTCATTTTAACTTTCATGTACGGGCCCCTGGGGGCCCATTTCTCAAACTGTATATTAGTCTAGTTAGCGTGTTGCCATGGTAACCCATACGATTTGACAGTTCGTGGACTAATAATATTATTCTAATACCGTTCGAGATATTAGGACTATGGATGGTATAGAAAGGATGCCAATCTTTTATGGCAGAATTGTTGCAAAAGTGACCGCTTTCAGCTTTAAATAATAGTTAATCTCTCCGGTGGCGCTAGTTAGGCTCTGGGTAAGTATAACATGAACCATATAAGGCAACAAATAACCCGACCAAATTACGTAGGTTGTTTTTGGTAGTATTTCGGTGTATGGTGGCGCCGCCTAATTACTGTTTTTTGATGGACACTTTATACATAGAGATTTGGCTCCTTTATATAGTCTCCATGATTAGGACGCCGGGATGCTAGAGTCGTGAATTGTATGGGATCCAATACATTCTCCGACTCTTCTCTTTCCGCACAGACTCTAGTAGGAGTATATAAAAAAAACGGAACTAAATTTAGTGTAGTTTTCTGAACAAACACAGGTTTGCGCGTTTACCGCAAAAAAGTTAGAATTTGTCGTATCACCTCGTTTTGAGAGCACTCCCCTGACTGCCGCAGCCAGTATCGGAATCCTCGGCGTCGACATTTCGAGTGAAGTCCAGTTCCGCGGCCATTTAGAGGGTAAGGCCAAATTAGCCTCAAAAAAGCTCGGTGTGCTCAACAGATCGAGACAGTATTTCACGCCGGCCCACCGCCTACAGCTGTATAAAGCGCAGGTTCGCCCACACATGGAATACTGTTCTCATCTATGGGCAGGGGCACCCCAATACCAGCTTCTCCCTCTGGACCGCATCCAGCGAAGAGCGACTCGAATTGTCGACTGCCAGCGTACTTCGGAACGGCTTGACTCCTTGGCGCTGCGTAGAGATGTGGCCTCGCTCTGCATTTTCTATCGCGTGTATAACGGGGAGTGCTCCGAGGAATTGTTCGGATTAATCCCTGCAGCTTCTTTTCGCCATCGCCCTACGCGAAAACATTACCATCCTCACCACTTAGATGGTTGGCAGTCCTCAACTGTGCGTTTCTCTAGAAACTTCCTGCCTCGCACAGCTAAACTGTGGAATGAACTGTCGCCTGCGGTATTTCCGGACCGATATGACCTTCAAACCTTCAAGAAAAGAGCGTATTCCCATCTTAAAGGCCGGCAACGCACTTACAACCCCTCTGGTGTTGCGGGTGTCCATGGGCGGCGGTAATCGCTTTCCATCAGGTGATCCGTCTGCTCGTTTGCCTCCTATTTCATAAAAAAAAAAAAAAAAATAATCAATCAAACTAAGAAATACACATCATTATTAATAGCATACTCGTAAGTACGTTATCTTCATCTATCCTTGTTACTTTGCACTATGTTGTCGACCTTCGCCATTTTTTGTTACCGCTGCAGTTGCGGTTAGTCACAAGCATGTACTGCCAACAATTAACCGATCATGAACCTTAAAAGAATGAAAATAAAGTCTACCAATGGTCAGCCAGAAGTATCGTACTGTTGATACAGTTAGCTGACTGTTCTTAACCCTTATTCCGAATAAATACGGTCTATCAACGGTCAGCCGTGACAAGCATATAATAAGCCACGTAGTGAGGCTCTGTCACGTCCCTTATTATCTTGTGAAAATTCCATTACGACTCTGTTATTTTTAAATTACTTTTTTTCTCATATTCTTCAGTTCCGCATTTATAAATGCAGTTCTATAAATAAATAGTTGAAACGCAATTGTTTTTCAAGCAATTCCAAGCAATTAATATGACTATTTGACTTGTATCTGAGTGTAGAATGGACAAAAACATTAGTAATTAAAGGTTATAAGTGTCTCAAGAGGAGCATCTTACTTAACCTTAATATATTTCAAGTGTTGAGTCCATTAGTTTCACAGATCAGTTATCCACTAGAATCACTAGATGGAGTACCTGTTTACGATTTAAATAGTACGAAAGCATACATTATTTTATGTACAGTCAAAAAAAAAAATTTCCGACCCATTTCGTACTTTGTCACAGTGACAGTCAATATGAAAGTCGCTAGAAACCTCATACTATTGTCACTGTGGCAAGGTACGAAATGGGTCGGAAATTATTTTCTTTGACGGTACATTATGAATGTTGTGTGTACTAACATATATGTACATGTACATACCCGCATTTAAAGCTGAACGTGGACTGTTGTAGTATAATGAAATGGTATTACTTGTCGCGGCTCGGGGCTTACAACATATAATATACTATAAGTGTAAAGGCGGCTTTGTGTTGTTACCATAAATCTATGACTTATGTACAACCAGCAAAACTGCACCCTTGCGCCTGTGTATATAGGTATTTGTATGTTTTGCTGACTACACGTACACTTGTTTAGTTATTTCAACGTTTATACATACACTGCGAGACGTTTTTTACTATGGGGCCAATCGAAAAAAAAGTAGTAGTAGTACCTAGTAGTAAACTCTTTATTGTACCTACAGAGAATACACATTAAAAATTACATGGTACAAATAATAAGATGTACAAAGGCGAACTTATCTCTTTGAGGGATCTCTTCCAGTTAACCTTGACTATTTAGGTGTCAATGCTTTCTATAGGATAGCAGGACAACCTTTTTATGCGGTGTCTATGATAAGCAGTCATAGACTAATAAGTCGGGAAGGTGTGGTCCAAATTTAGGATAATGAGCGCCTGCGTTGTTGTCACGGCAATTAGAGGCGAGTCCCGGGCTTCCGGGACTATTTCCAACCGCCGATCGATTGTCCCGAAATAACGACGGGAATTTATAGACACCCTACTTGAAATGTGACATTTTCAAGCTTAAGGTATTGTACACGAATTGCTTCGTCGTTCGTAAATATTACGAACTTTTAAATAAGTATTTTAACACAGTAGCTACCACAAAATATTCTCGTACTTTCTTAGTTTCGAATTTAAAATTACACGCTTATTTAATTTCTACATAATAATAATAATAATCGAAAATCGTTTTCATTGTACCTGTACTTGTTACAGAACTTCTTAATTCTGTCATATATTATGTGCACTGTAAACAATCTCTCTTTCCGTACTCTTATTAGTATTATGCAACGAATGACAGTGGCAATGAAGTATTTGTAATAGTGAAAGTGCTACCTCAAACGCTATCGCTTTATCTTATCGCTAGCATTACTGATAATGTTTAATTTTTGTCGCAATTATCAAGTATATTGTGAGTCAGAAATGCACGTGTTGTAAAAACGATTAAGGTAATGTTGATACTTCAGGAAATAGCTTCATGTATGGGAATATTGCACATTGCTTATACAGTTTTTTATTTAAATGTAATAATAGTATGTAGTGGATGTTCAAATATTACTTATCATTTTTATGAAGATCAACTACACAAAGAATGGCGGCGCATTCGGGTCGAAATATTATGATCGCGTAGTGGCAATTTTGTATATAGCAATAATTTGCAAGTAGGTAGCTCACATCTCTTTTTTTATTTACAAGTGTATGTATGTATGTATTGTACCTATATGCAAAGTGCTTTGTTTTGAGTCAGTTATATACTTATAAGTACCTACACACAAATAACAATGCACACAAACAATACGATTCTTGGCCTCCTTAATTTTAACCCTATAATTTTCTTTAACCTCAACGGTAACTTGGCTTTTGTTCAAAACCAGTTTTCATTTCCGAAAATGAAAGTTAACAGTAGCAGCCCTATATTACCACCAAAATAACAGTAAAGCGATCTTTTACTGTTATTGTCTTTAAACTGGCCAACATATCTTGCTGTCAACGTAATTGCCAATTAATATTAGTAAATCTTTAATGATCCACTTAAAGACAAAAAATGGTTTATTCGAATTTATAGCCACGCCTACCAAATTCACAATATATGTTTTCTACTATCAGTTCGCTAGCATAACTTGATCTTGAAATCCAGGTACCTAAAATCCGTAATCAAGGTATACACTCATACTGGTTTATTGAGGCGTTGCGATTGGTGGGTTTTGTGAATAGCACAGGCGTGCGCGCATCTCGTTAACCGAGATCCCGATAGGGTTGTGGGTTTCGAGTAATTTCAGTTTAATTGCACGCGACATTTCGACGGGTTCTTATTGAGTGCACCTTTAAATCGATTCACGATAATGATACGATAACATAGCGGTGGCGGTACCGGTAATTAGTTATCGGTATTGTTATTATGTTTAATGTGTAGGTACGATACATTTGTATCAGTAATAACTTAATAAGTACCTACCTAGGTTTACATGCGCGGGCTTTGCCCGTAACGTGACCTGCTTACCATAAGTTTTTGTAAAACAAAAAAAAAAAACATTTTTGGTAAGTACAAGCTTTTATAGCAAACTGCTGTACACTACTTTCCACAGACAACTAATACACGTCGAGGCAATTCTAACAAACCCAAACACATTTAGCGTTGTTTTATCATAGTTTCTATGGCCATCTCCTATGTCCATCATCAAATCAGCTCGATGTTACCATAATATGTGAAGTTTGAGCGAATCGAATAATGGGAAGTGGGTCTAATAATATATCTTGCAAGATTTCACTGGAACATAGATATATACATACTTATATTGCAAGTTAAATAAAAGCTTGCAATAAAAGAGAACTTAATGCACTTTCCGTAGGAGTCTATTTAATGGCATAATGCAGTATCAATCTTTCTTCATTAAAATGACACAAATTGCTCTAATTTCAGACAAGCGTGTTAGTTGGAAGATTATATTGTCAGATTATACAAATATCGTCCCACGATTCCAATTTTGTCCAATCACGATTCCATCCTGCCTTCCCACACACTATGCACCATTCAAAACACCAAACATCGCAAATGAAAATACTAGCTACAACAGGTCAATACAATCCCAACCCTGTGACAAAACAATTAAGTTCAAATTTAACGCATCAGTGACGATTTTGAATGGTATGAAAAACTGTACCAATATTTACGGTCTGTTTCTATTTTCTTAACTTGTTCATGTTCACCTGTGCACATTCGTTACATCACAATACAAATAGGTACGCTTTAACGTTATTTGTGAACGAAAAACCTTGATTCGGTATGGATTATGTTAATACAGTGTTTTTGCTTCAAGTAGATGCAAATTAAAAGCCTAGGGGTCGACAAACTATTGTTGAAAAATATATAGAAATTTTAGAGTTACCTCTGTCTAAAAACACGAGGCAACATAACACAGCATTGTTTTAAACTCTTCTTGCAAAATCAATACTCTTGGATATATTATAGTTTTGTCACTGAATAGGAAATATAAGTCTTAAGCAAGAGGTAGCAAGCTAAATGAAATATTAGGTACTTTGTATGTTTTGTATTTTATCGCCACCGACTTCCATTGGGTTCTTAGGGGGTTCAAACTGTCAAGTAACACAATACTTATAAAATAAATTCATAAATGACAGATAGAAGTACCTGCAGAAGTAACCACCATATTAAGACTTGATATACCTAATATTGCACACACACCTACTCTTCTTGACTAAATGATTTGTTTCCGCTACCCAAAGGTTGTCTGGAAGAGATCGCTCTTCAGCGATAAGACCACCTGTTGTCTACCTCTATCCACAATCAATTGTTTTTGTAAGCTGTATCTTTTACTGAGGTGTGCCAATAAAGAGTATTCTATCTATCTATCTATTGCTCGCTTTTTGGCCGTTTTCCTATTATCCCAATGGGATAATATAAGTATAGTGGTTAATAAATTTTCACGAGAATCTGTTGAGAAATGGGACCTGTAAACGAGAACATTCGGACACTCGAAAGCATTTTTGCCCATCTGAAACGGAGGCTCGCTTCGCTGTGTCAATAACGCAATAGAAATATAAGTACCTACATGTTCAAGGTCTAAAGCCACGATGGCATTGAACTCTAAGTGATACTATTACGTGTAAGACTTTTATTAATAGCACTATTCGCTAAGCCCGAGAAGCAATTTGTTAAGTTAAACGCACAAGCTTACTCAATATGTCTGTATGGTCTTTAAGTGCCATGTTGTGCAAGGACTGTAAGGCTTAATGTTTCTAGTTTTGTTTAAGTCTTAATGTAAAAATCCCCTTTTAAAGAAATGTTCCCAAACGCGCTCGGTAATGACGAACATAAATGTACTATTAGGGCATCTAAATTTAACTTTGTTCTTTCACAGTACCATTTTATTTTTAGTCTTTTGCCGTGGGTGCCTTTTTAAATTAGTGTTATGTGAAGCATATGTCTGACAAGATTTTAAATGTATGCCAAACGCCACCGTATAGGTAAACTGTAAATATGTAGTACTTAGTAAAAAATGTCTAGATAGATATATGTATTTACAATTTATCTTTTAAGGGACCCACTGACTATCAGTCCGCCGGACGATATCGGCCTGTCAGTTAGAACAAAAATTTGACAGTTCCGAACAACTGACAGGCCGACATCGTCCGGCGGACTGATAGTCAGTGGGCCCCTTTAGTGTGTTTCATCTGTTTCATGTTCAATGCATCATGCAAACATTTTACAATTTTGACGTTTGACCTCCGATCTGACCTGATATATTTATTCTTAACAACAGGGGTCTATTTATAACAAGTAGAGAGCAAACGACATCTAATTCTCTGTAACAAACGTGATTCAATTTAAATAGTTTTTAGTGTACGAAAATCGCACGGAAACAAGCGAAAAGTAACGGTTTGCACGTGAAACGTGAGAATAGGGCCACATTTACAGGCATAATATTATTATTGAACAATAAGCGTTGGCCTCATACCAACCAATATAAATCTGGACTCCGACTACCCATGACTGTTGTGAGTATAGGTGTCACTTTTAAACTGGATCATCTAAATGCAGCGTTGGCATTCACAGGTGGAGCTATTGGAATATCGCCCCGAGTACTACGGAGTACAGTAAGCGAAACATATCGCAACATCGGTAAACTTCACCTTTATGGCCAATGCAATAGAGTCCCGTTCAAATCGTTTTACAAGCTTGACCAGAGTATTTGTTGCTTGCTGTATGGTTAAAGGGGTCAGGCGTCAAACTTTATAGAGATGCGCCTTTGAAGACCACGGGAGTCGTAAACTGATCGCTCAATTGAGCGATCAGTTTACGACTCCCGTATGCACTGTGGTTGGGTCATTTAAAATAAGACTGTATTACTATTAATGCATGTACGCTTTTGTTTTGAGCTGGGTACTATGCGGCATACATACTTTATAAGTTTTCAAAATCTTACCAGTATTTTATGACTGTATTATAGGGACCAGAATAATTTTATATATTTGTTTTAGATGCCTTATCAATAGCGTCTATAACTGCAACTAAATAAAACCCTAACACAAACAAATGTTTAGAAATTTCTAGCAAAATTGCGGAATGCATCTGTGTCAATTCGATCAAAAATGGGAGCTCCTAATCATTTGCCATTCAGTCATTCACGCAATACAATAACGATTCGAATACTCTTTATTGTACACCTTAATACAGTAAAATAATCGTAGAATAACCTCATTACAGCATGGCAAACATCAATGGGTCCAATTCATTTAATGATTTCATTGTTACCCGAGGGACGGACTTCGCCGGACTAGGACCACCCATCTTTACGCAATGTGAAGGAAGTCCATTAAAAGATAAGAAGTCTGTAGAATAGTATTTAGCACTTAGAACATATACTTCAGGAGAACAAACGATAGTATTAAACATGGAGTAATTGTACTGACGTACAGAAGGTTAACTGTCTAACAAAAACGTTTTATGACTGCCAAAGGTCATGATAATCATGCTGATCGCCGCTGACGCATAATGCGATCTCTTTTTCTTCGCTAAGGTTTTTAACTTTCAAAATAATTGCCTATGCGTCATCTGCGTTGCAACGCCATATCACACTTGATGTTAAGCTAGAACAGTCAAAGAGTAGTTTTAGTACTTACCATTTCGTACCTTGTCACAGTGACAATCAATATGAAAGTCGCTAGGGACCTCGTACTATTCTCACTGTGACAAGATACGAACTGGTAGGTACTGAAATAAAATACCTTGACCGTATCAGTCACTGGGATGCTTGAATCAACGTTCAAGTGAGACCCTATTATTGGTCTCGATGTAAGTTCAACGAGAATATTTTTAATCTAAATGAGCACCAAGTAATTAAATCCGTATTAACGTTTGATACAATTGTAAAAAAAAAGTTAATAATTTGTTACTTAATCGAAACATTTATTCACATACGAAAAGTTTATTACGCAGAACTTTATCTGTTCTAGTAACAAATATTGCTTTTTTAATGTCCATCCGCTTACATGACAACCGTGGGAATTTGGTAAAACTCATACCTAAACTAGTTACATTGACACAAAAATAAAACTACATACTAAACCTATTTTATATATTTGCTTAATGACCACAATGGCAAATGCCTTAGGACCTTAGGTAATTGATCTTAATTCATCACGTGTTCAGATTCTGCGAATATAAGGAAAATAAAAGTTCACTATAACAAATTCTTGTAAAATTGCTCATACCGTAAAACCCAGTAGGTGTGAGTTACGCGGTTATCACACTGCGAATTCGCACGTCGCTCCGGTATATGAGGGTGACAGCGCTATGCGATTTCATGTTTATAGCGATGTCCTGCTCGCACACCGGAGCGGCGTGCGAGTCCACATCCAATGTGAAGACGGCGTTAGTGTTTGAATAAAAAAAGTTTGCTAGATGCTTTAGTTTATTTCATTGTGTTCGTAGACTATTTCCGGTAGACTCCGAATTATAAAGCGTATACAAAAACTTGCGGTGAACATAAATAGAAGGCCTAGCTGCTCTTATGAATGGATTTCACTCATAGAGTGAACACGCATTATTGCAGCACACTGTACATGTAAATTACCGGTTTATTAGTAGCAACCCAAGTCGGTCTCGCGTCAGTCTATTCAGCTACCAAGAACGGTGTCGCCTCGGTGTTACACCTTAAATTGTCTGCTGTAGACGAAAGGGCCAATATTGCAATAAAGTTTATCAATGAAACATGAAACCCACTTGTTTGGGACAAATTTAATTAGAAGTACATTCTCAAGGCGTGAACTTAAACGCAAAATAAAACAAACAATCGCCCTCTTATATTGGTAGTATTCGTACAGTCAAGGGCATAAATACATATACATTCCCAGAGTTTCAAAAATATGTGTCCGCTCTTCATCATCATCATAGGCCTTTCAGTCTATTGCAGGCTATACAAACAGTGTCAGGTAGGGTGACAACGTTTCTCATGGCTGTGTAAGCCAATACGGGAGCGGCAACCACGACCGCAAGACAGGCAAGTGTAGTGTGCCCGTGGCGAACAGATGTCGCGCTGATGACGCTTGGCTCGCTTACTTACGAGTGTCTTAAACCAAGCGTCATCGTGTATTTTACGACCATCAAACACCAGTTTGCGCCACATCTCTGTCCTCGGAAGCTCCTCCCATTGATGAACTGGGATGTTGAAGGCCTGCATGACTCGCTTGGCGCAGTCCTTATGCCGTAGCATCGGCCGACCGACGCTTCTCTTGGCATCAGCTATTTATTTATTATTTAATCGTATGGCATGCATATTTAGGCAATCAGAGTACAGCTTTGAGGTTGTTAAGCCAGGTAACCACGTCGGGTGTCAGGGCATCCAGGTCCTCAGCTGGGCCACGATAGGAGTGAAGCGGGCAGCGCCGAAATATGTGCTCAGTGGTTTGGTCTTCTTCGCCGCACTCGCAGAGGGGAGACTCCTTCCAACCCCACTTATGTTGAGAATAATTACAGCGGCCATGACCTGTTCTCAACCTATTCAGACGACACCAGATCTTACGAGGTAGATGGAATCCCTTTGGTTTTCTCGTTGGGTCTGGGAGATAGGGAGCGTCTTTTTCAGCTGTGGCAGTAGACCATCTTTCCACCTGTCCGAGACGCACAGCGCGGCGACTTATACCCAGCCAAAGTAAAACTGAAGTTTCCTGTTTTCACCTATACAACCAGACGGCCGGCTATCGCCCAGCTGTATACCTGAATAATGAAGCACTCAAGTACAATCCTTGCCCGAAATATCTCGGTGTTACGCTAGATAGGTCCCTGACCTACAAGGAACATCTGTCCAAGCTCTTGCAAATGGTAGCAACGAGAAATAATCTTCTCCATAAACTCTGTGGCACCAGCTGGGGAGCTTTGGCGGATTGCTTACGCACATCAGGTATCGCGCTTGTGTACTCTGCCGCGGAATACTGCGCACCGGTATGGCTAGGTAGTGCACACACCAACAAAGTGGATGTCAAGCTGAACGAGACCATGCGCTGCATCTCTGGCACTATTAAATCTACTCCGGTCCACTGGCTGCCAGTACTGAGCCATGTAGCCCCGCCTCATCTCCGACGCGCTCAGGCTTTGAAGAGGCGGAGAAGTTTTTGAAAAACCCAACGCTACCAGCCCATAAAGAATTCTGCCACCCTCCTCCACAACGTTTGGTTTCTCGAAACCCACCCTGTGCTATAGCGCCAAGCCTAAACAACTTTAACATCTCGGCATCAGCTATGGCGCCAAGCAAAACACGCCGCGGCAAACTAGAAGGTTGCATACGATGCACATGCCCCAGCCAGCGTAAGCGTCTCCACGCACCACTCACTGCAGGGTCACGAACGAGAGGGTTCTTGAGATTGCTCAGCTGCCCAGCCTCTTTGCGCTGCTAAAGCAGAGACGCTTACGCTGGCTGTACGCTCTTACACCTTAGACAATATAGTCGTGTTCACGATCACATATTTGTGAGCCATTTGTCTGGATCGATATTTTTGCCTTCGACTGTACCTACTTACTAACCAAATATGAACAAATGAGTCCCGTCGAGTTTCTTACGCCCGGTATCTTTTCGGGGCTGCGGTGTAAGATTAGATCCGCTGGTAGTTCTTGACACTGGTAATTTAAATTGAAGAATAAAAAAAAAAACATAAAACCACGTTTCTTACATGCTACTTCTAGAGGGTCAGTCATCTGTGTTTGTGCTCATACCGGTCAGTGCCTTCATAATTTAAAGAGGTGCCTTTGTCTATTCCTTGCACCAACGTGTGAAAGCTTTTCTCTGATACAGTGCTGTATGAGAGGTCAAAGGGTCCATTATTTACGGCTCAGTGGAGATAATATTATAATGCTATTTTTAGCAAACAACGTTGCGTAATAACTAATTACTGTGTCATTGTATATGGTGTTCCATAGAAAAAGGTAACAAATACAGTTACCATAATGTACCTTTTGACATGGAAATCGACCTACGGGGTGATTTTGGAATGTGTGACATAATACTCTGAGGGGTGAATATATAGGTTATATCGAACAACTTTTGGAGCCAACGTATGGAGCCAACGTATGGAGCCAACCCCGATATCGCAAAAAAAACTGCTATTCTATAGAAAACACTACCGTGTGATTTGCCAACAATGTGGGACAGCAATTTCTTTATTGCGTTGTCTGCCAGACAACAAAATCTTATGTAGGTATCCTCGATGTCGATAAAAAAAACTCACATACCTAAAGTACTAATTTAATCCCTAAAATTTATTTCTGTTAGGTCCAGTTACGGCCGTCTGGGATTCCGATTTAAATTTGTGTAACAGATTTCAACTCGATCGGTTCATTAGTTTCGTAGCAAATCGGCTGTGACATACGGACGGATAGACAGACAGACACAGTAGTGATCCTTTAAGTTTTAAGTGTTCGGTTTTTTTCCTTTTGCGGTACGGACGCTTAAAATCATGGAATAACACATACATACTTTACGGTGTTTTTATAATTGTTTAAGGTAGATATCACAGAAATGTATAATGTAAGAATTAAATTCTCTGGAGGTATCATGCATGAAATCTTAATGTACTTACTACATTTATCATGTAGAACAATTTACATCTAACGCACTATTTCACACTTATTTTAAGATTATTACATAAAGCACATTTACAATTGTCTTCATTTCCCAACTTCGTTACAAACGATTATTATCGTTACGTAAAATCATAGGCTTCTACAATAAATCTTGGAGGTAAACCAAAAAAGGAAGTATTATTCATTTGACTAGAGATACTTAGGAAATTACGTCGTTTTCAACAATCTTCAGTATTTTCGTAGCCGCTTCGAAATTTATATCGGCTCATTAAGAAAATGGTCGACGCATTTTCCCTTAATGCGTGACCACAAGGTGAGATAAATTATGGCAATGAACCCAGATTTGTTACAACTAACTTTTACTTTTCAAAATTTAGAAATCACTTTACCAATGGACGAGCATTTAATGAGCGATCGAAATTAGCTTTAACAAAGATTCATTGAAAACGAAAGAATGTGGGAAGTCCAAGACAATTTCGTTCTTCATGACTAACATGGCTACTTATACATTATGCGGTACCTAATTATGGTTGTCAAAAGTTGACAATTCAGACACCGCAAAACATTATGGCACGGTGCAGCGCCATCTCTTTTGGCTGGCAAACTAGGGTTTTTTCTTCTGCCTTATTTTCCAACCAACAAACTAATCCCCTATGTAGGATTTTAGTAAATTATGCCAAGATTAAACACAACAACTAAAGAACGTGAATTTATATTCTTCTAATCTAATCGCTCCTGAGTATTATTGTTATTGATCTTTACTACCTATTGTTGTAGTGCTTATTTGTTTACTGATAAAATCACCGACTTCCTATTCTACTTCGTTGTTAGTGATTTTATTATACTTTATACTCATTGTTTTATGTTATGTGGATGTAGCATCAAAAACAAAAGTGTTCATAGTCGCAATGAATTGCAGATATTGCCCGTGATATTTCGTAAATAAGTTCGCAGTTCCTAATCCCATTTGAATTAACAATACGTGTGATTTACTCGAATCTGATTATTATATGGTCTTTGTTTCGCTTCTGGTTACATCAGAATCGTAAGCCCACTGTATAATTTTCATTATAAAGTCCAACATTATTTTGAGGCTGAGCAATAGTTGGTGGTCATTGGCGGTTACGTATTAGGTAGCAGTTAGATGTACTGCCATCAAGAAGGTTGTATAACTAAGGAAAAAGGTGATAAAACTGTTCGGCCGTTTCTTTGGATCACGGGCAATTTTAACGTAAGTTTTTTTGGGGTAACTTTAACAACGGGATTATTTTGTAAATCAATAATATCTACTAAACTAGAAGCCTTTTATACTTTGGCAACACTCACGCTACTGCAACGCTTATCAAAGCATCTTGCTTACTGTTGCAACAGTAGTAGGTGCTTCTAGTTTAGTATATATTAGCGGTTTTTAAAATTACCGCGCATTCGAAGTTACAAAGCAAAGCACCTTACCTAATGCATAATTGTATTCCAAGCAGCTGTTAAGTTATTTCGTTATCGTCACCTCTTCCAAGTATATACGTCATTAACGATTCTTCCACTTACTGTCGTGCCTTACATCTAATGCAACGCATACTTAAACGGTCATTTGAAATTCAACTGTTTTGAAAGCCTTTGAAGCATCGGTGACAAAAGCGTCCCTTGCGCGACACCTCACGGCAATTTGAGATTTTAGAACAAGCTAGATGTTGTACTTGAATATTGAAGTAAAAGGGCTTGTGGGAGGTGGCCTTTGAGTTTTAAAGGCAAAAAGGAATGGATAGTAAGCAGTCAAGAGGGCTCAAATGGACACTAGATTGCGTCATGCTCATGTGTCATGAATTTTATATGTATTTTGACCGCATAGGTTTGGAGTGGGATAGTCGTGTTTCCATTAACATCAGATGTTTTTGAGTTACACATTGTGATTTTAATGACCGGTAAATAATTACCGGTACTAGGTATAAACCTAGTGTTGATAAACTCACCATCTGCCTGCCATAACGTGATTGAATGACAAAATGTTTTGCTATTAAATCTATTTTTGTTTAATGGCGGTTATGTCACTAATTATTGCGAGACGCTTTCGCTTTTACCCGAGAAAGGACAGGCGAGTCTAAACTACTGACAATAAAACAACGAAAGCATAAAGATGGCCACTTATTACGGCCGTAAACAATGTTGCTAACCGATCATTACCACGATATCGACAGTTTACTTTAAAAACCTCATATCTTACTCAATTTCCCAATCATAAAAGCAACTTTGTTACGGAGGAATAAAGTTAGTATTAAAATAACATGTCGGGATCATTACCTCGATATCCTGTCATGTATCATATCCAGCCCGACCACCTGCGGTGAGGTGTGAAGCCTGGCTGGTTGCGATATGATAAACTGGTAAAGAATTAATGCTGTATGTATGAAAGTAATGGTCGGTGTTACTCATGGGTGCCACATTTGAATAGATGGTTGCGATTAACTCGTAAATGATCGCAGGTGCGAAATGTGTTATATTTGTGCTCTTCGAAGATGAGATTTTTTTCCATGGTAACTAACCTTCACTGTGTATAAGAAAGAAGTCAAGTTCTCTTGAAGTTAATAACGAAATATCTTCAAGCGTAGGCAAAGTACATCCGACGTTAATCCCTTTCACCATAACCAGTCCTTACTTAGTAGCTTTCACCTTCGTCTGACCCTTTATTATCCCTGACTAGTGGTTATACTAACATAGACAAGCAGTAATAAATACTATTAATACTATAACTACCTATATATATCTCCTGAAATACCATTTACTCGTACTTCGAATGAGGGACGAGGACAAACGCCTAAGAACATTACTGTAGGTGTCAATAGAATTGTTAATACATAGTTGAAAGGTGCCAAGCTGGTTGCGACATTCGCGTAGGATCTCGCAACTGAAGGCTCGTGCGAGAATACAGCCATATTCGATCCAGATTGGCGTCCTATTTCCCATTTATACTCCTTATACGCCTAACCCGCTTTCTAGTGGAGTTGTGGTTGTGGCTCAATATTCTTCAAAAGGAAATACTGCATGGTTGAATTTTTCCGATCGTCGAGAAAACTCCCCGGTTAACATGACGAAATAGCTTTCAAGTGGCGTCTCAACATTTCAAATAAATCGAATCGGGATGGATCCGGTGTTGGGAGTAGACACTTGTTCCCGTTCAAATATTTGTTTCCCAAGACTGCGCTTGGACAAACATAAATAGCTGCTCCAAAGGTCTCGAAGTCGTACACGGAACTAACTGGTATTTCTACATTTCTCAGTATTCGAGACAGGTGTCTCCAATGAAAATAAACCCGATCTATTAAACATGAGCTTTTTTCTGTAAATGGGAATTCGAACCACACCCAAGGACAGTGCTTTATTAAACTGCGCAAGTGTTGTATGTATAAGGGCTTATTATAAAGGAGGGTGGAAGCAGGATGTATTGAGCTTTATCAGAGCCAGGGTTAGGGATATCCATATACCCTGCGTAGCTTACGCACGCATGCTAATGACAGCCCTTTCTGAAATTAACCAGCCGCAAATCTTTAGCCTTATCTCCCAACATGTTTAACTCCACTTTGATCTTATCACAACACTCGGAACTGACTCCGCTAAGTGACTATTACCGCAATCTATGACTCAAGTTGACTAATCTGCTTCGACTAATTTGAATAACCCCTGAAACTCCCTGAAAGTATTCATGACAACAACTTCTCATTTTATCCGCATTGCGCCAACGTTGTACGTAGGTACTTCAGATGCATTGCTTACAAGAAGGCCTTTTGCACCTGATGATAAAGATTCTAATCGCATTTTAGGTAGGTTTTACTATTTCACTTAGCAAAACCATAGAAATATTGCACTTAGGTTAAGGGATTGTAAACCTTCTGTAAAGCCCAAAAGAACTTCAACGTTCGTAAAATCTTAAACTGCAGTGGATGCAAGGCCGCATGCGCAATAGTTATCGTTCGATTATTAATGTCCGTTGCGTTTGTGGCTCTATGTTTAGTTTAGTGCTTTCGAATGTTAATAGATTCCCTTCGTTATTTATTACGGCGATGTCTGCTATGGAATATTGTTGGGCACCTGCTGCGGCTTGCCTTGTAGTTGCAACAATGTAACTTTAATCTCGTTTAAACATAAACTTGAAGTTTGCATTAAAAATCTTCATAAGCCGTGGCTTATTTAAATGCAAGGAAACTTTATGAGAATGCATTATTAACGTGTTTCTTTTTAAGAAGGTATCTAAACGCATAAACGTTCGATGTTGTGCTTTTAAGTGTTAATATTCATTGAACGATGGGTATCCGTTAATGTAAAACCAACTTTGAATAAACAAAAACATGAATGGCAGCTTCTTATACTTGGATACACTACTTTTTTTCATGAAATTAAATATTAATTCCGCCAATATCAAGACTTTTACAGTGTTTACAATTAATTGAATGGTTCGTAAAATTATCCTACCCTTATTTAAAACATGATCTGTAAACATAATTTAGCATAAACATTGCACAAATCTCCAAGCGGAACGCGACTAATCTATTTTGCGGCAACGGAATACGGGTGGATAACGGCCGAGGGAAAATGGCGGGAAATGATCAAATACCACGTTCGAATGGCGCGGTCCACCGGCTCCTAATTGTATCAACGGAGAATTGGGAAAGGGAATTCGAATTTTGAATTTAATGGACGCTGTTACGACGTGCTTGTGGTTGACCGAGGTCTGCATTCCCAGGCCTTCGACTGAGAAAATCCAGTGGAATTGCGACCTGGTCATCCGTGATAATTGTGTATCACCAGAGATCATTCTTTGCCGGTGCGTCTCATCAGGCTACCTTGTTATTAGAATCATTCCTTACATTTTTTTGCGACTTGTATTTTCTTTAACTAAAGAACGAGTTACTGACGTTTAGTAACTAGTCGAGTATTATAACCTTAAGTTACTTATCTTAGATTAGAAAGTCAGCGACCTTTAGCATCGACCTGATGTATTTGTACTTGACTTCCTATAACCAGCAAGGTCACCCATTAGTGTATCATTGCTACCACTAAAAAGATAATTAATGTCTCCACTGTGAGGAGCTTATCTAATAAGGTCTTTCTTATCCATTTTAATAACAATACTGATCGGAAGAGATCATTTGTCTCAGGAATTTATTTGATTTTATCGAGACTTACCTCTGATCAAAGGTCATTAAATTGTAATTTCAATTGCAAATTCGTGCCTTTAAATGTACTGCTAATTGTTATTAGTGTTATTGGACAACTAGAAAGGAATGCAAGCTTTAGTTGCCTACTCCTCTGTGATATTTTTTTAACCGTCACCAAAGATACATTGATTGAGGAAGATGCGTAAAATCTAAGACAATTTTGTGCTTCGAATTTGACAGGTTTTCATCTTATTTTGCGGCAACTCGGATTGTCAAAAGTTGACGTTTGACAATTTAGTACCCGCAAAACATATGGCGCAGTACAGCGCCATCTGTTTTGGATGGCAAACTAAGGGGCACGTTTTTTTTTTCTTAGACTTTACAGCTCTATTACAATCTTGTCTCTGTGTCTCTTCGTCACCCTAGCACGCTAAGTTTTTTTCTCTAACTTTTGTCTTCTTTGGCAGCATGATGAAGAACTGTAGACTCAATGATTTTGGTGCATTTTATAAAAGTTTTCAGTCGAATCTTACGTTTTTATAGTGTAATTTTAGTAAAAAATACATTTACTGTAATTAGCGGAATTATGGGTATTAAGATTAAGATGGGTAAGAAGGAAGATAAGTAAGAATACATGTGTAGTGAACATTTCTATCTCAGAGTGTGTAATATCATAAAGGGAGCAAATGTCATTAATTTATAATAGAGTCCAATAACTGGAAACTCTGAAAACATTCGCCTCTTATATTTTCCTGATTATACATTCATTAGGAACGCGTTAGCGACAATGTCTTATGTCCTCGGTGCATCGGATCGGAGTCGATCGCCTGAAGCCGGCACTGTGCAAGGCAAGGACTTAGTTGCTATGCACTTGTGTTCAAGAGTTAGGGCACTTGAGCACTTTCGATTTAGCCGATTATACTTTCGATAACTACGTTATCGTGTCCAAACAAGACTGAAGCATAACGTAGTCCTTCTAAATTTGGTTCTTAATGGATCTTAAATACTTCGATGATATAGCACATTTTGATACATAAATATTTACCATTCAATCAGATCTTTACTTTTTTCGATTAGTAAACAAGCGAATTTCCGTATGTTTAATCTTGCTTGTTATGGAAATCGCTCCACCGACAAGAGAACTCTTAAATATATGATGATGATGATGATGAATCTTGCATATTACGTACTGACTACTTGTTACGTATCTACTATACTTTAAAATATAAACTAGTATTTAATTTGAAACTTTAAGGTACTCAATTAATGAATAATAACATGATATTAAGTTTTATATAGCTACCTAACCATATTCGATTTACATTGAAAATGCGTAGCATGAGTTTTTTTTACAAACCTTACGACTGCAATAAGTCGTCGTGTCTGAAACGCCCTAACATATTACACACTACGCGCTAAGTTAGTGTGATATCCGTGAGGATGTAACATATGCATGTTATAAGGTTTCCTGCTAATGACACTAACGATAAGAATTACCTATATTAACCTACCTACTGCTTTAGATAAACTCCAACCGGCGAACAGTCGCCACGTCACCCCAAATATGTGTACAAAGCTTCTATTATCAAGACGTTAAAGAGCATGATCAGTAGTTTCGGAGATAAAGGAGGGGGGGGGGGAGGGTAATTTTAATTCTTGTCTATTTTCTTTAATAACTTCTAAACTATTTATTTTAAAATTACATAAAAAAACAATGGGTCACAAATTTACATATGTGTACCAAATTTCAACATAATTGGTCCTGGAGTTTTGGAGAAAATGGGCTGTGACAGACGGACAGACAGACAGACGCACGAGTGATCCTATTAGGGTTCCGTTTTTTTCTTTTGAGGTACGAAACCCTAAAAAAAATACCTTACTTCAATGACGGAATGTTCTCAAAATGATAATTTAATTAGTGTTGAAAATGTTAGTGCCTATTAATAATGTTTCCTTGTTATTGTTACAGGTATGTACCTATCGATAGGTTCTGCTTAAAGTCAGATTCTCAAGCGGTCATCTCAGTCCTAAAAGGTAACTAAGTTAGCTTCGATTGTGCAACTTAATGGAGTATGACAGATTGACAGGCGTATACACATCGGTCATACGAATTAATTAATGTAAACAGCGCCGACCTAAACAGGTCGGCGCTGTTTACATCTGGGTTCGTAGACCCATCGTTACATCATGCTTGTTTAACATACATTCTTATGTCAATCTAGGTCTCATACTGTGTGATTTTACTAACTTCTTATTATTATATTGCTTTACTTTTATAGCAAATAGTTCTCAATGAAATGCCATTGTAACGTGACAATGACAACAAACTGCCTATTTTTCAAACAAAACGCAAACTTAAATATCATGATTTCTCTGCTGACCAATGGTTAAGTCTTACTGGCCAATTAATTATTTTGCTGATCAATTGTGTATTGTGCGGACATATAATATTCAAGGCTGATTAATATGTTTTTAGAAAAAAAGTTCAGTCTGATTTGTATTTTTAGCTGCAGATTTATTTTATGTTTACCAAATGATTAAATGGCTGATTTTGATTGTTAAACAAATTTAATAAAGGTCAACCTACATTTTCGTTAGGAAACTAGTCGAAAGATAAAATCGTATGCAGATTCACCCACTACTTTGTAGGCGACATGATAAGATGCATAAATATGGATAGCAAACGCATAAATCAATCCCCACTAGTGCTGACCCATTTATATCCGATTACGATAATCGCTTTGGGCGTTGCTTTGCATTATGATTATGACTCTGATATGCATTCATATCATACTTTACTACGAAGTACATGACGTAATTACAAGATTATAGTGATCTGCTATTAAAATTATCTTAGGATCATATTAATAAGTTATATTTAGGGCCAGTAAATGCCATGAAAAACATTTTACTGGCTTACAATTAGGGTAAAATCCGGACAGATGCCTGAGTTGTACCTATAAGCAGATTTATAGGGTATTTAAAGAAACCACGAAGTCGTAGTTTCTAGTATTTCCTTATGGCTTATGCTGCCATCTCACATCTCGGGAGGTGGTTTGGTATCCCTAGATTTGCTCAAACCTTCGTCTTGCATCTTTTACCTTAAAATGGTAAGCAAAATGACTACGCAAATTCAAACCAGAAAATGATTTGTCGCTTGATAATTCAATTTACATGCTGTACATTGCGTGTGAGTTAGTAGTATTTACATATCGCCATCCAATTCATCGAAAAATTAATCAAACGGTGGAAATCCCAGCCAGAAACCAGTGCATTTCCTATGCTTTCTCTCCATACTGGAAAACTATACCGGTGAATGATTGTAAATTATTATTTAAACCTATAAAACCTACCATATACCTACCTACCTATCATTATACTTACTTTTTGTGGTTTGAAGAAAATAATAAAGTCCCAGTTTGAATATGCTTAGTTAAAGATCGAAGCGTGACTGAAAGGCAACTATTATAGTAGTGGTTCCCAAAGTTGATTGGGCTCCGACCCACCTAACAAACTGCCAAATTCTGGACATACTTACCTCTTGGCCGTCTTAAAACGGGGGCATAAAATATTATTTGTAACGCTTAGATGCCCTAGTAGTTTCAGGGCCCACTCAATATTCGCTCGCGACCCATAATTTGGGAAATGCTGTATTTATAGCATTACGTAATAATGTCATCATTATGATACTAAGAGTTAGTTACGCTCGTGGTTTTACCATGCTCACATTTTTTTACTGCACTTGTGTTGTGTGTCGTATTCATTTTTGTGTAGGCTTTCTAAAGATACTTTTATATTTGCATACATATCAGCGTAATTCTAAAGATAGCAATCTAAAGTCTGCATATTTTAAGAGATTTTCCACAGGAAGTACATTCTTTAGATAGTGATGTAGTTAACTTTTACACCAATGACACATAACTGGTAAAATATATTAATGTCGGATAAAAAAGTCGGTAAAATGTGCATAAAGCCCCATTTACACAGCGCTAAAACTTGCATGCAATATTCAATACATCGACCAAATAACGCAATTAATGTAGAGAAAATCGCATGCGCGTTCTAAGCTTGTACCGTCTAAATGGGCTTTATGAACTGGTCATTATACTTGGATCGAGCTGTATGTTATTGGTATTTTATAACCCTTGGTGAAAATCTAAAATGTAGGTAAAGTACAATCAGGCTTAAAATGAACACCCGTCCAATAGGGCTTGCTATACGATTTCAATATGTACGGAAAATTCAGATAAAAAAAATTGTATTGCAAATCCTTTACACACATTTGCGGAGAAGAGTTCATTTTAAGATAAGTTTAACTCTAAGTAGGTAATAACTACGTAGCCTTCGATTTTATATCCGTTTTACTACTTGCAAACTGACGTAAATAGGTATGTGAAGGTACTGCCAATTTGCCATTTACCTAGTGAGTTTCAGCATAAAATAGAGGCTACGTGTGGTTGTGTTCATGTTTCAAAAATGCATAATTCGTTTAATATTCCCAACTGTGCTATTATGTGCGCTTATGTATCTGATTATATCCACTCAATTAATACTCGACTATGTCTTCTAGTATAATAAAACCCCTTCCTTTACAATGCCGATGCGGCTCTAAGGTCAGACTTATATTAGTTCCATTATGCTTCCTTTCGTAAGCATGGGAAATAACAGCACTGCACCCAACCAAAACGCCATAAACGAAGCGTAGCACAGGTGAATGTTAACATCGATATAATGAGACTCCTATCTCGATGAGACATCATTTCCCCTTGTGGCCGGGCCGCTACATTTAGTATTTTCTGTTGTCCGTGATAAGCCTTAAAAAATACTCCGAACCTATCAGGTCATCATAACTCTTCTTAGCTGTGTCCCTATTGCAATCTAAAGAAACCTAAGCTCTGCTAGATGATTTAATTTCATTAACCTGGCGCAGGTTCTTACAAGTTTTTGGAACGTAATCTTGGACTTATTAGAATTGAGTAGATCGGTTTCATCATGCTATTTTTCAACGTGACGCTAGAAACAGAAGTGACAAATATTCAAATTATACATCCGCAATCAAATAATAAGTCTAACTGCGCTTACCATAGCTGATACCATCTACTGCATCCAACCAAAACGACAATGCAAACGGTAGCATCAGATAAATGTAAACTTCAGTATAATAGGCATCGGCGGGTATCTCAACGAGACGCGCTTTGTTCCTATGTCCGTTGTTGTGACGGTCTGTTGTTTCCGCTATGGGACAGCTTTTCAAAGTTTGTCCGCAAATTCAAATTGTTACTTTGTACTACATTACACTACACTACTACTTAGGCACTACAGGTTGACTAATCTAATTCGAAGCTTGTGTAATAAACGTGAAAATTAATTTTGTTAATTGCTATATTTACATACTTAAGTTGCGAAATTCCATGGCGAAAAACATTTTGACATCGTAATTTTTCAAACTTATGGTTTTCGCAAAGTAAATTAATTGTATACTAACGTTATTACACGCAACAGTTAATATCAGGCCACGTAATTGGTTAGCAGGCCTGCCCGTGGCTATAACTCCCGTGTCTTTAAATGTATGCAGACTACTCTTCGCCTCGAATTGACTAGTTTAATATGATCTCCGATTACGAGTATTTGTTACGGATCTAGAAGTCGCAGTTATACTAGTTACCGCAGTCGAACGCTCGTCTGCGTCCATTAAACATGAAAATGCAGGGTTTCGACGTGTATTCCAATCTCCCACCGAGCTCTGGCTGGTCGTACCTACGCTAGAGCAACCATTTAACAGTGACCTCAAGATCCATAGAGTCCGTCTAAACATAGATAAATAAGTAAGCATAGAGTGCTCACTCCATACATGAGCATCCATTAGGTACTTAATATTAGGTTGTATAGGAGGTATGGTAAAAAGTATTGCTAATAAGTTTAGAACTTGTTTAAAGTTGTATTATAAAAAAGTTCCCGCAAAGCTCGGTTAAAACTTCTTTAAAATAGGTTTTTATCTTTGTATGGAGTGAGCACTCTATGCTTACTTATTTCTCTATGGTCTAAGCTAACTTTGCATCTACTTGAACAGTCACAGACATAAATGACATATTTGTTTAGAAATTTGACATAAATGATGCCACACAATGGCAATGGTGGCATCGCCACACTTTTTCATTGCAATTGTTATGAAGAATTAGCTTGGTTCGACTCTAGCAACTATATCTATTATAATAGTTGGTCATATAGTTGGTCAAACCAAATTGTCAGCAAATAAGAAAAAAAAACTATACTTGTAGTAGTAGTAGTAGTAGTAGACTCTTTATTGTACAAATATACACATAAAAAATTACATGGTACAAATAATAAGATGTACAAAGGCGAACTTATCCCTATGAGGGATCTCTTCCAGTTAACCTTTGAGTAGATGAGAGGAGAAAGTGAAAAGAGGGTGACAAATGTAGCAAAATGTACAACAAGGTACCAGAAAGATAAAGGATATAAATACATACAAAATTAATAGGATAAACATATAATATATTACACAAAAAGGAATGGGGAAAATACACTAAAAATTGGACAGAAGTAGAAAAATATAAAGCAACATACAATACAAATATAGGCACATTAGTCAATCAGATAACCACAGCTTCTTTAACCTCTCCTTGAACGACGCAAGCGTCGCCTGTCTGAGCGAAACTGGCAGCTCATTCCACAGCTTCACTGAACGCACTGCGAAGGACTTGTCCTTTTCTTATGGGTGCTAGTACTAGTGTAAGACAAAGATAGTATGATTCTCTCTATGTTTGAAATGAGACAGTCCTTTGACAAACTATATATGTGTACCACTTATCTCAGGCGGTTGTTAAAGTTTCGCGATGATTTTCTATTAGAAGTTAGCACCGTTCCACCAAGCCTTGAAGCAGTCCGTTGCTGGCCATAATATCTTCCGAATCATAATTTCATTTTGCTTCATAATAGGTACAGGCAAATGGTATAAGTATATTAAAAAAAATATACAAATTAACTCCTTTACCAGGCTATGGGATATATATTTCCCACATACGGTACTTCAAACATGTGTTCTATTTTCGATGAGTAAGACTGACATTCAATTGTCATTTTTGAAATGTCAGCCTGGTAAAGAGTTAATAAAAACACTACCAATCGCCTTAGTAAACGAGAGACCTAGATGTACGGTCAGCAATACTATTCGCTTAGCACCCTTGCATACAAACTTCTATGCAGGGGGGTACCTTTTCTCTGCATCTGATAACTGAAGAACTGACTTATACTGGTGAGGTAAAGAATATAGCCACTGGTTGTTGGAATAACGCCTCCGGGCTTCCGGTGCGGCGGAGCGCTAGAAATCAACTTATCGTCCTGACAACCCGCTGCCAACAAGCCCTTATACTGGTTTATGTCAGCTTTCCTTTTCCTATCGAATTATCAGTGAATTAATGTACGCTTTACGTATAGATATTACAAAAGAAATAAGAAACAATGAACCTAACATAAAAATCAGATTCGCAAGCATACCGTATAATTCTGGGATATAGAATTTTTTCAATCGTTTTATTGACAATTTTCAAGGATTAAAATCTCGGCGCTATAAGTCAAGAATTTAACTCCACAATAAAGATTTGAATACGTTAAAATATTATATTTGTAGGGACATGGCGGTGAATATTGTACAGCTTCAAACTATTTATTTGCAAATATACATACCTACTAAGGTAAATATTTGGTTATTTATTATTTTTTATGAATGAACTCAAATTTTAATACAGGGTCAGAGCGCTAGCGATCATTATCTTTTTTATGACATTCGTACGCATAATCGTAATTCAATTTTATTTTTACTGCTCTCTATAATTAACCGTCTCCTTCACACCTCGTAATTAAAATCGTAAACAGCAAGACGTTTTTAATCATAAATCTTTTTCAATCCTTCCCTGGCTTCCTAAAGTAAAACCCACTAATAACCTGTCACTTTTAATAAACTGCCAACTCTCGGTCCGGAAGACTTGTCCTTACCTTTTCAACTATCTCTCTAAAATACAGCAAAAACACCCTTATCCTTTACAGCAATAAGGTTTCTTTAAATGCGAAAGATTTAAGGAGTAGACTTATCTTTCATTGCGAGTCTGAGTAGACGTCCGGGGTTTTTAATCTCTGCTTTTCCTCATTTTCAAGATGGCGGCCGTCTTAATCAAGGGCCCTCGGGGCAACCTGTGCTCAGGCACGCATCCCGAGCGGTAGGCGTTGAAGAATATACCTATAGTTACCGCTACGTTTCTTTGGGACTTGCTTACATACGCTCTGAAGGTTCTTTGCACTTTGTAAAGACGTGCTTTAAAGCTTGGCGTTATCTTTCAAGTAATTTTGTGCTCCTTTAGCCGTTGTGACTATTTTAAAGGCGTAAATTAGCAGCAGACATGAGTTGAGCACTAACGCGCCTAGCATACTAACATATGTGCATTTTACACAAGACCACAATTAGGTATTGCTTTTGAATTAAATTAAATAAGTTTTCTAATGAGTGCACACACTGTGGATAATCCGCGCGGCAAAGCATCATTCATTAACAGTTACGCCTGACGAAATATAAGAGCAATAAGTCATCTGTCACAAAATATTGTGCACCTTTGCAACAGGCGTTAAACCATAATTGAAACACGTTTCCGCTCGTCTCGATAAATCCCTACAGAGGGTGCAGAGGCAGACAGTCATTAGGAACGTCGGAATGTATCATTAGTTGCCTCAACATACATACAGACCACGTCTTTCAATACCTCAGTAATAACGATCGTCACTGCCGGGAACGCCAGACGTCGCTTTATGTAAAATAAACTGAAATCCGAGGAATATTCCGGAAATCTTGTCGCTAGCCAGTCTTGCTGAACATTCGAGGAATGTACACGTTAGACATATTTCGCATATTCAGCTACTTCACTCTATTTCCGAGTAGTTTCAATTTTCCTCATGTTAGTTTCTCAACCCCCTCCAATTGCTCACTTCAAACGATTGTTTTCTCGGATGATAAAGAAAGCGTAGGGATTTTTCTTGCTATTTTCCCCCGTCTAGACTGGTTGCTGAATTCGCTGTTGCCGTATTATTATATTTTGCTATATAAAATGTTCCGTACCCTCCGTGTTTTCCTCGTTATTACACGTTTCCTCCCGGTTTATGCGGCTTAAGTTTTCCTGTTCTATTTCTAAATCTCTTCAAACAGTTGAACGTTTACGTGAAAATAAAATCATGCTTTCTTTCTAAATTAAATTGGTGCTTTGTACCTAAATAAAATATTGTCATCATTTTAACGGAAAAACCGACATGCCTTAAGGAACATAAAATATTGTATCATAATACGGCGTGTGAAAAAGATGAAATCTCATCTTTTAACTAATTCTACAAGCGCAGCGCAAGTTATTCTAAAATTGTTAGATATGCATAATTTTGTATATTAACAAGGAATGAATTTACTAGTATCGCACTATCATTTCGCGTCGTTTCCATAATTTACTACACTAGGTATATCAACCTGCACCCCTACAGAAAGGCACACCCTAACGAATCCCCTGATTAGAAACCTTCGTAACCTCCACACAACCAAGTAGCAGAAAATAAGAACCCTAGAGGATAAATGTGCTTTCTAAGTTATTGGCTTGCATGGGGAGAGGTAATTAACACCCGGCATTACCATATGGGGATGGAAGATGGATGAGACGTGTAAACACAAACAAACGAATGCGTGGCTTGATGAGTTGTCTTTTTGCTTTGGCTGAGCTAATTATGTGGATGTTGATTGAAACTCGTGTGATTATGAGTGTATGTAGATAAAAAAAAAAACAAATATATTATTTCGAACAATGCAGGGTTGGCAAACTACCAGTGACGTCATTGTATTTTTGTTAACTTCTTTGTATGGGAAAAAATAATCATGATGCATGTTTTCATTGTATTTGCTTAGCTTTGTGGTGAGCCTACATCTCAGGCAAAAAGTATGGCAACAACGTTGTTTCCATACTTTTGATGTACTATATAAGTTACGATGGTAAGCTGGATTACAAACATTTTCTAAAACACGTTTCTAAATACATAAAGCCCAAATTAAGCACTTTGCTTGCTCTTCACTAAATCCAATCATTCACTTAGGTACTCGTCACACTAAACTTACCACTTTGGCAGCTAACTTACTCCTATTCATCCCTCATACTAAATGTCCTATTTCAATACGTTACACACATGACTTGAATCCATTTACACGAGCAAAGTGCATTAGTTCCAACTGTATGGCATGGATGTTAGTAAGGAAGCGTAGTCGCGTCCCAGTTGTCATTGTCGGCAAACAGTTACCGGAGTATGTGAGACTTGTGGGAAAAGCTTTTACATTATCTAGAACGGGGATGCGAGTTTGAGAGAGCATTCTGAAATACGCCAATTAGGAGTTGAGGATGTTGTAGGGAAACGAGTTTAGTTAAAAAGTGATTGATGAGAGTGCGCGCGTGATATATTCAATAATGATTCCATTGTGAGAACAACATATGTGCAGAATGTGATACATACCAGTAACAATTTCATTTTCACCTCAGCAGCTCGAACAAGCCTACTTTCGTCACTCCCTGGAGTGAGGAAAGTGCGACTTTCCTCACTCCAGGGAGTGAAACAATGTAGCTTTTTAATTTAGTGAAGGCCATGAACTTCATACTTTTATTACATTTTTTATGGTACGGTCTCGTATCGTATCGTACATATTATAATACTTTTTTTTTCTGTTTATTCTGTGTAATTCGAAATACATTTTAACCTTTAATATGTTCTCACTACTGAGGTGAAAAATTATGTGTGCAACACGAGAGCAAAGTTATTTTACATCTCGTGTTTTTGAGTCCCTCGCTACGCTCAAGATTCTACCTTAGAAGCTTCGCTCGTGATTCAATTATAGAATCTTTCGCTTTCTCGGGACTCAAAATAAACACTCGCAAGAAAAACCAACTTTCCTCTCTTGTTGCACAAATAACTATTAACATGTTTTCATGTTTGTGAGCGCACTAGCGTTTTGACATTGGCATATTAGGCAGTCTTGTCACGGCAAGTTTTGTTTTTACACGGCGCAAAAACTTGCATTTATTTGATACAGAGTACAATACTGGAATGTAACGCAAAACGCATGAATGTTCTTGATCCGTCTAAATGGGGCTTTAAGCTCTTGTTTATGTATGATGTTGATCTACTCAGTATTTGTGTAAAAGCTACACTGTAACCGAAATTAGAAATAAGCTATGGTTTCTATACTCGATGTTACACACGTCCGTAGTTACAGTTTAGCACTTCTCCAACGGAAATCAGTCAGTATGTTCTGTCGATATGTTTTATATGTTGTAGGTATAACTTATTTGTTCAAACGTGTTACCCTCGTCATAAGTTGGAAAGGATCCGAACCATGTACGATAACATTCAATGCTTAGCTTAGACAGACGGTGCAGGAAACATTCACGTTAAATGACAGGTTATGAATAGGCTGAAGTCTATGGAATAAGTACTACGAAACAGAGTTGTTGTTAATTGTGTTTTTTGCCATTCGAAAATACAATAGTAAAGAAGGCTTAGCCTTGAATGAAGAGAGATAAAATTAAAGCGAAGGAGAAAAGTAAAACACTAGCCATTTTAACACGACGCCAAACATTAAGTCTTGGCACTTAGCTCAATTTCTGTTTGTATGAATTTTGTAACATTACAGTTACAAACATGTTGTTGTGTAAATAACACAGTAATTACTTGCTAAGTGGTGTCACTGTCCTTTGACAAATCCCTAGAACTAACATTTTCCTTAAACATATATTTACCCCGTAACCTATAAATATGGTCATAGCGCCTGTTATTATCCCAACCGTTGATAATGGCGGCTATTTATGCCGTCCTTTATTTAGACCGTGGGGGAACGTATCGCCGGTTTCCGAACGATAAAACGCACCTAAATTACAGGGGTGTTTAATACGTGATGTATGCCTTTGACGTCGTTATTACTAGGAGGTATTTTATCATCGCTTGCCGAGCGCGAGTGCTTGCGTCAGACTGATTTTTCAGGAGATATATGGCCCGAGGTCCTACCGTGCAAAACGAAAATTTTCGCGGTAGGCCCTCAGATAATGGCACAAATTGTGTACGTGAGCTTTAGGAATTGAAAAGTCTAAAAAAAAAGAATCATTCTCTAGGTATTATACATCATAACATTTAAAACCTTCGCGCTTTGAACATATATTAAATCACATTTATAATCGGGTCTATCGCGAATTTGTTTTGTTACCTTTATTTACCGTTATCGAAACGTCGGTAAATAAAGGTAACAAAATAAATTCGCGATAGACCCGATTATAAATGTAATTTAATATATTACACATCAGTTAGACACAATTAAATATTACCTACAACGTGGCATTTAATTCATGCATTCTACAAGTTTCGGAAGTAGATCTATGGATGGCTAATGTAAATCATGTATGTTAAATACCATTAGAAATACTATCCTGCGAATGATTATAATATATTAGTTTTTATGTGTGACGAGATTCATGATAATCATCTTGAGACAACTGCTCGCGTGTGCTTAGTAAGTAACTGGAATATAGAGACTCGGAGGTAGGCTCCGACATTATGTTTTTCATGCCGGTAATGTCCTGTTTGCCGCCGCATGGCGTTCAAAGAACTTCCATGACTTTAAAAATGCATAACATCGTTAAATCAGATTAATGTAAAGTACTAGTATGTGCCTGTGAAATACCCCTTAAAAAAAGGAGTGCCAATGTTTCTTAGGCTAACTTTTTAAATATTAAATTCGATGGATTGCTTAGCTTGCTCCAATTTCCTTTTTCGTTAGCGTAATTAGGTAAACCACAATTTATTTTCGCAATTCGCTTTCATGTGGCTCGCTTTAATTAACTTCCTCTTTTTCATATGATCGCTAGCAAAAATACACGGCGTTCATTATTAAAAATCATTTGATATTATTAATCATTAACTTTTAATTGGAATCGTTGTACTAATATTATCAACAGCCAATTTTCAACACTATATAGTATTAAAATCCATTTTTTGAGCTACTTTATTGAAAACGGAAATAACAATTAACATAATCTAAAGTTCTAAACATAATACTAATTAAAAACTAAACTTAATCACTATAACTAAATGTATTTGTAAATTAGTAATTAGTTATTACTTACAAGTGTTTTATTCCGTTTTACTACCGGCTATCATATCAATTAAATTAATCGTTTGATGGTTCGATTCTTAATGGAAATTGATAGCTTATCGTTCTGAATTAAGGTTACAATAATAAACCATACAAAGATTAAGTGCATTAATGCGCATCCTAAATATGACTAATGAAAAGTAGGTTTGTTTGTGGAAACTTTCCAATGTTTTAATAATTATATAATATTATCACTAATATTTTTGCATTTAGGTACTACTTGGTCGAGTACCTAGACTATTTTTTTTTCTCGCCTAGGTACTCTTTAAGTCATATAATACACTACACTACAGTTGACAGTTGTCCAAACTATATGAAAATATTGTCCTATGAAAGTTTACGTTTTTACCACAACATACAAATATCTACATACTTTTTTCATCTTACTACGGTGTATAAAAATGTAACGATATATTTTATATCGATTGTATTCACTCACATACAATATATTTCCCGTTCTAGATACTCGTAAAATGCAAAGACAATGTCAGAAGACATAGTTAGCTAAAAAAATTGTACTCACGCTTATCAAATATCAATAATCATTATCAATATCAATATCTGGCGTTAATTTTGTTTTGAAGGCTTAGTCATATATCGTGTTGTGATAGTCATATATCGTGCCAATCTTTTAATAGTAACAGTTTTTTTAATGTGACAGTTTAATTGTGTTTGCGTAAATGTGTTTTGTGATCTAATCAGAATGCGTTCAGTTTTCTAATGATACTTACACTTTTACCACAGCTAGTGCCTTTTGATCACATTCTAAACATCATATTGGTTCATATTTTTAAACAATAGTGGAACAAATTTTTGACAGTACTAGTAAAAGCTATATTTAGGTCCTGTTTAAAGGTATACATTTATGGCATTATTCATGGACTTCTGTTAAATCTATAATGCCGTTGATAATCGTTAGTTCCTAATGCCTGTCTGTCATTTTGATATTTAAGTTACTAGAAATAGACAGAATTTCGTGGCACTTTCTTCCTTGTACGTTTTTCTTATATGTAATTTGTTTCGTTTCTGTTTCTATTACGAATGAAAACATTTATATTTAATTTCATTTATTGGAAACAATCTAAGTTTACACTTACATGCCAGGAATACAGATATGAGTAGAAACATACAAACTAACCAAAACTAACCTTAACATAAATACTTATAAAAACATGCGCATAAAATTATATATTGTATTCTATTTCACGGAGATTTGCTAAGTTTCATGAATATGGGGGTAGGTAAGTCTCTAAAGAAGATGTTATGTTGTACAGGCATCTCACACAGCTTCACAGTATTAACGCATTGGTTACACCAATACTCCTACGTTACAACTGATAGGCGATGTCAAGTAAGTCAATTGTTATTAATGGCTGCCACCGTGACAGTCCACAACGTCTCCATCGCTATGTTGTAATGCATTTATTGGTAGCATGCAATTGTCATAATCGGCTTGCATTTGTTTGAGTTACTTAAATGTAGAGGCAAAGCGATATTAAGTTCATAAGTTAGGCATAAAATTCTATTCTTATCTTCTGGTAAAATGGTAAAACTAGAATTGGAATGAATTAGATTTGTAGCCTTTATTAGGCAATTTGTCTTATTCATATTAGAATATTAATAAATCGGGCGATACCGAAATAAATGTGTTTTTATGCAAAAAAAAAATACTACGCCGGTGGGAAACAAGCATACGGCCCGCCTGATGTTAAGCAGTCTCCGTAGCCTATGTACGCCTGCAACTCCAGAGGACGTACGTCCCCAGTTGGGCTCTGCTCTAGATCTGGAATGACATCCGCTGTCCTGTGCCCTACCACACAAAGCGAGATGTCATTCACAGTGCCCATACCTCTCTTTTGGACGTAGTTTAAACACCTACCCGGGGCCATTATTATTAGAAACTATTTTGAGCCAGTTCCAGTTGAGATTTTGCTTATTTATTTATTTTTTATAGTTTTGACTACTTACTAATAACATAATAGAGTACTTACTTTGCTTAGAGATATTGTTCGCTAAAATTTCAGACAATGAGAGCTCTGTATGGCTGAGTTAGCTCTGCATTTGACGGCTTGTCTAATGCACTTGTTGAATAACTTCTTACCGAGAAGGACTTTTACAATCTTCATACATACATTATTTGTTTGTTAGCCTGTTGTGTCCCACTGCTGGGCAAAGGCCTCCCTCTCTTTCTTGCATGCGTCTCGTTCTATGGCAATATTAGGCCAATCTTTCCGAAAGACGTCAAGACTGTGCCGCCATCTCCTTCGAGATATGCCGTGACGCCGCACTATGCATTGCTATAAAATAATCTAATAAGTCGTTTGTACTTGAACACAACGATAGCATTGCTCCGTGTAGAGTCAGCATCAAATAAGTAGATATAGATAGTGACTGCCAAAGTGACCAAATTTATCGTATAACAGACCTTTGTTAACATAGAAATAAGGATGTGCTCCGATATATTTGGCCACTTTGGCCGTCATATTTGATGCTCACTGTATGGGAATTACATATCTACTATTCTATGCAATATGTACTTATGATTTCGCATTACTCGGTACTATATCTATTTAACAAGGACAATCATTATAAATCGATGAGGGGTCCTATAATTTACGTTTCGAACGCATCCGATGAGACGCGTAACCGATTCGATCCAATTACACCAATGCGCTTGATGGTCTTCGTTTATTGGACACTATGATTGTGCAAATTCAATCTTAGTATAGTTGTTTTAAAGTGCATTTTTTCCCGACGAAAGTCAGCATATTAAGTAAAAGCTTTAAAATTGATGATTTGTTTTTGACATGATTATGACATGACATGTGCCTAGCAGTTTCAATTTCAATTGATCTGATCGTTATTGTTTTTTTTTAACTGATGCATACTCGTTTCAAGCTACTGTCAGCAACCAATGGATAGTGACAGACAAAGTAGAAAAATATATCGCAATCCTTATTCTTATTGGTAACAAAGCTGTATTATGTATTTTGGAATCTGGAACTATTCGCAGTCATTAATCGCCTTCAAAAGTGTGTGACATTGATTTATACTCCAATAACGGCAATAACTCTTTGTCATATTCTGTCAACGTCAGAAAAGCTTAAACGCAAACTTCCCTGCATTCATCCACTTTCATATTCATCAAAACCTTTATCTTTCAGTGGCGCAGGGGCCAGTAAATCTACGGGTTGCATGCAGGCGAATACTCGTAACTTCACGTTGAGTTACTGTTGGGAGTGGGAAATTCGGGAATACGCTTTACTTGGGATATACGTACAGATGTGTTCGTCAGATCTTTTTGGCAGATATGCTTCTATTTGTCTGATAAGTATGGCCGACAAATCTGTCCATGTATGGCGGGAATTACGCTCTGATATAATGTTATCTGCCGGAGATCTGGTTTGATAAAACAAAATAGCCATAGGACAATAGTAGTAGGAGCGAAGGAAAACAAAGTTGTGAACAAAAAAACATCCATTTTCTTGTATTTAAACAAAGTGCGTTATTACCATGAGCAATAAAATTAATGATTTATGTGATTATTTGCAAATAATTACAAAATACACAGAAATGTGTGATCATTTAAAAGCGGTAATATATATATCGCTTCTGACACTCACTTATGTAGTTGTTACTATGTGACTTACGTAGCACAAAATAGGCGCCACGAATACAGGAACTTCGTAATCCATATTTCCAAATACAGTATTTACGTAGCTCTATTACCGTAGCGTCCAAGTTGTAGCCTGAAATATGGGCACACTCGAGGATTTTCCGCCGTAGGCCGATATCAAAACTGGGCGGAACATTCCGCGTTTAATATACGACGCGTCCGATGAAGGATTAATTGAAAACTGGAGGAGAGGAGCTTACAAGCAATGTTTAAATTAGTTGTAAATACAGTATTTTGAGTACATAGCTTTACAACAACTATGTATGGCTAAGGTTGGAGCTTGAAATACGGCCAAAATCCAAGCTTTTCCGGCGGACGGCCGATATCGAAACTGGTCGGAACGTCGTTAGATTTACGACTGCACAGGGACATGGACGATAAAGGACTCGATGAGCATTCATTGAAAACTGGCGGATAGCTCACAAAAGCAGTTTAGATTAATTTAAAATACAGTATTTACGAGTAGTATACACCTCTACAACAGCTAAGTTTCCTTTGGAGCCTGAAATATGGGTAAACTCCAGGCTTTTCTGGCGGCCGAGCGATATAAGAACTTTGGGACGTCCCGCGCTAGATTTACTCGTACGGCTATTCTGACATCAGACGATGATTCATTGGAAACGGAAGGAGATGGAGCATATAATATAAAAAATCTACAGATTTTTAAAAGTTTTTACTTGTAAAATCTTTCGACCTACTTCAGGAAGTTTATAATTTCACATTGTATTATTTCTGTTTTTCTTCTTCTTTGCTATTACGACATCTCGAATAAACCGATACTGATATTCGAAATATTTCACTTATTAATAGAGTTAACTTCAAGAATAGTTTATGGCAGGAAGTGAGTAAAGTACACAAGTTTCTCTATCCATTATTTCACCAGACTCCACAAACAACCGAAACTTTCAGCATGAAGCTTTAACCAACATTTTCTTATTTCCGAGAGTTAGTTTAACATCATTTTAACTAACTCAATTTTCAACACCTGGCTCACGACGTAGACGAGTCCCGCTGCATATTAATTACCCTAATTCGATTTCGGGACTTACGTGGGATCTATTGTTTGTGTAATATGAATTCACTTCATATGCATATTTAGAGAAGACGTACCCTATTCAAATTGAACTACTAACAGTATATTGGCCGTTTGGAATTATTTTCTAAAGGATAATGTTAGAAGCACCAAGCGTAGTATTTACTTACTACGCGATAATTCGGCGAAAACTTTGGCTTTGGCAAATGGGAAAATATTGTTGGAAAGTGATAATTTACGATAACACATTGTTAACCGGATAAATAATAAGCTTTGCATGGGTTTGGTCATGATGTAGAAATGCGTGCGAAGCTGCGAAGTAAACAAATAAAATGTCTGGAAACAGACTCATTTCTAAGAATGGAGTATTCTTGGGAATTCAACCGGAATACGCCAAATATGTAATTACTAATTACCAATGCCAGTTTTCGCTTATAATATTTCCTTAAATTTGCTATTGGCAAAAATTCTTGACACTATCCAAGTCCTATAAATTATTGACTACCATAATTCCTCGCCACTTGGTTTTCGTTTGATTAGACATGTGCAGACGGAAGCGTTCACCGACCCTCATTATTGTTAACGTTCGCTGATTAAAGTTACCCAACTGGACACTATTCATTAAGCACATTAGCTTAGCCTCTAGGTATCGCGCCAGACGGGCGACGTCCTGTGCTTTGGATGTGTGCGTCCGTGGAAATTCAGCTATTTCCGCGAAAGGGAAATACGAGGTTTCGCTAGTGTGCGTACAAGAGTGATTAAAGTCGCTTACAGAAGCGAAGAATGAGATGAGCCAGTATAAGTGCGCTTTCTGGATACATATGGATCTTTAGGTAAACGTTAAAGTGGTTTGCGTGAACTCGATTAGCCTGCACTCGGTAAGCGTTGAGAATATATGCTCAGGTTGCAATACTCGACTGCGGTATAGTCTGGTAGGATCACTAAAACTCTGCACCGCTCTAGTAAGTGCTTCTAGTACCTCTTACCAAAATTTGCATAAAAATGCAGATTTCGCATTTCCATTTCAAATTCACTCTAAAAATTATGTCGATAATGTTTAACAGGAATTCTAATAGTCGATAATGGAATGAAACATGGAAAACGCATTTTAGGTCTCGGTTCTCTTACTATTATTTATGGGAAATACTTCAAAGATTAATAAAACATTGAATTAATATAGGTACCTGCGATCGTTTATCGATAATTTGTACACAATATGCTTATTTAAAAGCTCGTCAGGTCGTCAGGAATATTTTATTACTTCATTTTTTGCATTCGCTGCATTTTGTACGTCATCGGTCGGTTTTATTTACTTACTGCTGTTTCATTTTTAGGGTTCCATACCCAAAGGATAAAAACGGGACCCTATTACTAAGACTCCGCTGTCCGTCTGTCTGTCTGTCTGTATGTCACCAGGCTGTATCTCATGAACCGTGAAAGCTAGACAGTTGAAATTTTCACAGATGATGTATTTCTGTTGCAGCTATAACAACAAATACTAAAAACAGAATAATATAAATATTTAAATGGGGCTCAATGGGATTCAAACGTGATTTTTTTGCTGTTTTTTTTTTTCGTAATGGTACGGAACCCTTCGTGCGCGAGTCCAACTCGCACTTGGCCGGTTTTTTAGCCTTGTTTTTGCAAAGCAGTGTGTAGCTAAACATTATTTAATTGATTCGAGTACCTATATGTTTGATTTTTTCTGCAAAGGGGAAATTTAAGTACTTCAAGCTTTTGTGTTGACTAGACGCCGTCGCTCGGGAGACGCTAGTGTGGGGTGGCCCTTAGAGACTGATCTATGGTATCTGTAATTTGGGTCCCATTCCTAGGCAAATGCTTTCCTTTAGATAGACAGATATTTTATGATAGTAATAATAATAAAATATATGCGTATATGATTCCGAAATCCGAGACACAAATATACACAACGTACAGCGTACAACACAATATTAAATATTTTGCATATCACAACAAACCTACACTTTTTTAATATCCTATTGTTATTTTTAATATCGCGCCAACACCGCGCATGTATTGTACAGTCAGTCCCGACGCTTGGCGGGCGTTCGAACCCGACGCCCTTTGTTTGCCGACAATGCCGGCGAACTGTACCTACTAGCCGTTCATGTGTAAACTGTGATAGAGATGAGATACCTTTTTGGAATTACATCACGGGGTAAAATTTCGGACATTTCCCTGGTATTTTTGCTGTTGACTGTACACACGAGGTGGTTTTGGTTAAAATCGTATAATACTTATACGCATACGCGTCTTATATCTGAAACGATTTCAACAAATATTCCATTTAGATACATTAATATTGTTTAATTCAACATTATTATTATTTATTATATTCACCTACATCTTTATTATCTCAAATCCTTCCAAATGCAGAACTCATTCAACCAAACTTAAATTAAACGAGCGAGTAATTACGCTTGAATGTTTTTGGTCATTAGCAGCTTAATTCTCGTTGGAGAATTCTGTTTAATTTCATGACATATACATAGCTATTTTCAGGCCTCTTTATAGTATGAATATGCAAGAGCAATAGAGAGGCATATAACGTAATTTCGATTTTCGATGTTCGCAATTTATTTTATTTATTTGATTTTAAGCTTTATTTATCCCTTACAAATTTTACATACATATTGATTCTTAGTTTTCATTTGTTAATAGTACCTATTTCTAGTGTGAGAATATGTCTTACATTAAGTTTTTTTAGAATTATTTTATATTTAATGATCAAGATAAAAAGATAAGCATAATTTTGACATTGATGCAAATTTATAGTGTAATTTTTATCCTGAAATAAATAAATAAATGTAATCTTAATATTTTAGGACGCCGCCGTTTTGTGCGGTGAAAGCCTTCTCCAAATTTTGCCAGTTTTCTCTGTCTTGGGCCACTCTTGGCCAAAGTGCCCCGGCTACTCCTGTGATGTCGTCACTCCATCTCTTCATAGGTCTGCCACGTCTTCTCTTCTTGTATATTGGGCGCCAATGTGTTACAGTTTGTGACCATCTGCCGTCTGTTGCTCTTTGAATATGGCCTGTCCACTTCCATTTTAGCGTCAGTATATGTTTGACTGTATCTTTCGCCTTTGTTATTTTTCTAATACTTGTGCTTCGATTTTCGCAATACGCCGTCAGAATTCGCTAGACTTTTTGTGGACAAGGCGCTCGAGTGTCAAAAAAATGAATTTCTACGTAAGTACACCTTGACAGTCTTGCCACTGAACATTATGCTGCTCTCCACATTTTTACTCACAAAAATCCGCGTCACCGTGTACAGTCATTCGATCTGTTTAGTTTTCAGACCCTTTGTTTACCCCAAACACAGTCTGAATGTACTCAACTTGCCTTGTTAGCTGTGTTTGGAAATCGTTAGTTAAGCGTTCACCCTTATTGCAAGTTTGATGGTTTGCTTGGCAACCCTTATTACGAGTTTGATGGTTTAAATATCTAGTTTGGAGTGAAGAGGATCAAAGATGGTAACTGATTGATTGTTTGATAGTTTAATCAATAAATTGGTAGTTAATAGTTTGAGTCACGGAATGTGTTTGTAACTTTGAGGGAAGGGATCTATTAATGGGATAATGTGGCTCCTCGTAATAGGAAGAGTTCTATACAAAGAAAAACGAGCACATATTGTTACGCCTCTTGCTTTACAAATGGAGGCGATAGTGCACGACGAATAGAAGAACAAGTGCTCACTAGGTTCCGAGAAATCACAGGGGAGCCCCAACCCCTCACCTTCGTTCTAGGAGTGTAGTTCTTACTCCTTCGGCTTGCTAATGCTCGGTACTCCTGGATTTGTGAGGTTTCAAACTGATTTGCAAGGAAGTTCGATCTTTTGAAGTTTTGTCTTACTGCAAATATTCCTTTTAGTTGCTGTTTCCTACAATATCCTACTTTACTTTTAAGCTATGGTGCTGTCGAAGTGGTGCTCCGTTTTAATTACAGCACTTCCTGACAATTATATCCGGTAATGCGAGCAGTGTAATAAAACTTACTACCGAAACATAATACCGCGGGTTGGATTACGATTAATTGCATCCACTTTACTATTGAAATCTCCTATCTGACTTCAGTGCAAAACAAACCAAGTTTAGAGGGAAATAAAGTTGAAATTGGAAAAAGAAGCGATAAACAAATGCGAGGTTGCTCGGTGTAAACAGTGAAGCCGGTAAAAGCTGCGTTTAGCTACAAGGTGGCTTTTTCGCATGTACATTGTGCGATGCATTCAGGCCGAACTATATAGGTTTTCACTGTACAGATGTAGTGAATAATCCTTTACCATCGTATTTTCACGGAAACGCACGAGCGTACGTGTTATGCTATTTCAGTCACTCTCAGTAAAAGTAGCATGACCTATACGAACGTTTCCAAGAAAATACGATGGCAAAGGATTGTTCACTACACCTGTACCTTTTTCCTGGAGTCTCCGAAAGGAGCGAAAGTTGGACGTGTAGTTTTTCGTCTTCAACTTTTCTTTTACTTTTACATTATTTTTAGGGTTCCGTACCCAAAGGGTAAAACCGGGACCCTATTACTAAGACTCCGCTGTCCGTCCGTCTGTCTGTCTGTCTGTGCGGATACCAGGCTGTATCTCATGAACCGTGATAGCTATACACTTGAAATTTTCACAGACGATGTATTTCTGTTGCCGCTATAACAACAAATAATAAAAACAGAATAAAATAAATATTTAAGTGGGGCTCCCATACAACAAACGTGATTTTTTTGCAGTTTTTTTGCGTAATGGTACGAAACGCTTCGTGCACGAGTTCGACTCGCACTTGGCCGGTTTTTTTTCCGTTTGTCAACCTCAAAAACATTGTGATGTGTGAAACTTATTGTGTCGCGACGTGTCTGATCTACTAGAGTATACATGCTTACACCTGCGACCTGCGATCTCACCCCTAACTAGAACGCGACTCGCATGCATCTATTGCGACTGGTAGAGTGCTAGTAGCCCGAACCGCCCGCCCGCCCTACAGTCGCGTCGCGGCCTCCGCTAGACGCGCTCGCTTACAGCCTTCACTGAAATTCTTGAAAGCCTTGCGGATTCTTTGTTGTCGGACTACGTTTGACGGTTCGTATTATTCGTTTTTAAGATAGTGCTTTCTTTAAACAGATACTAAGTACATATTATTTTGTAGTTTAATTAAAAAAAAATAAAAAGCAAGCTTTTTTTAAATAATTCTTAACGTTATTTCTACTAATAATAACTAAAGTAGGTACCTATTACCTATGCATATTGCGTGTTTATTTACCTGAAAATTACTATTAACTTATCTTGTATTGCGAAATATTTTTATTTTGAGGAATGAGTAATACATAACCGATTTGAATATTTGAAAGCAAGTATATTGATAAAATCCTTAAAAAAATTACTGTACGCATCACGTAGCACTTCAAAACGAATTAATTTTCTTTCCAAAAAATAGTATATGATATAGTTAAATATTTTTTTTAGCTTTCAGAACTAATTTAATTAATTACATTGTTGGTAGACAAAATTTAGTTCATCACGTATAAATTGTAATGGGCTTTTCGTTTTGAAGTCTGACTAAACTTTTCTTTGTTCGTAATATTTTATTTTAAGTCAGAAAAGTTAAATTGTTAATTGGTTTCATACTGCATACTCTTATTATAGCGACACAGTGTAATTTTAATTCAAATACACGCTTTAAAATATCGACTTAGGTATATTAGGTATTTGTAAGGTTGTCTGAAAAAGATCTCTCTTTAGCTGTAAGATCGCCTGTTTTTTACATATTATGAGTTTATGTATTTTAGCCATATTAAAATTATAACGAATGTGTTACAAAGGTATTGTAAAAAATTCATTAATATTCATTACTTACTCGAATAAACCACGTGGTATATTTTTATAGCGTGGAATTTTTAAAATCCTTTGGTTATGGCGACTATTTATTAACCGTTTGAGGGAACCAAGTGAATTTTAACAAATGCATTATATAAATATAAATAGGTAACAATTTATATTTATATAGTCGTATAATAAAAATCCTAAATACATAAAATAGGCCATTCAATTTTACATTTCTCAGTTAAAGGGAATAGAGTCGGACCAAGCTAACTACATGGCATTTGCAATGGTAAAGTGTGGAAATGTCATCATAAATGTGAAATTTCAATGTAAATATTACGTTTATACTTAATGACACCCCTTTTTTTTAAGTCGGTGCAAAGTTAGCTTAGACAGACTAGGTATATTTGTTACATGTATTACATTCTCTAATTAATAACATTAACTACATACCTTTTCCTGTATCTATGCCTTAGTCACCACACCACAATAAGTCCAATAACACACATTATTTACCTATTGTTATCCCAACAGGATAATAGACCGTCCTCTTTACTAGCACAATCGTTATCAGAACCGAACGCATTCTAAATGTTCTTCTGTCACTATCTGTCATTCTGTCATTGTCAATACAGTCGCCGGACGACACAGACGACTTCAATTTCCTATTTTATTGGTTTACAATTTAAATCAAATGTTTGAAGTGTTTACAAGTTTAGTGTTTTAGATTTGTTTATTTTGTGGTCAAAATGGAGGTCATGATATCAGTGAGATCTATGGAAGATAGACTTTATAATTTTAAGTCGTTGAAAGAAAAATTTGAGCACTTGAGGTAATTTGGTTGCTGTTTTATTTGTGTTTAAATCTTAGTACAGTCACCATCAGATATATCGGAGCGGCCAAGGTGCTCAAAAATATCTGAACACGCACTCTAACACCTTGACAATAGAGGCGTGTTCAGATATTTGTGAGCACCTTGGCCACTCAGATGTATCTGATGGCGACTGTACCAAAGAACGGTATGTAATTTTCCTGCTACTAAAATTTGCAGTAACCTCATTATTTATGTAAGTTTTGTTCGGTACATTAATATTGACTTGAGTATTTTTTTGAGAACTAAAGCGTATTAGGACTTAAGGGTCCCCGGCAAGCTCGGTTCTCCATACAAACGTAGTTACACTCTCATTTTAAAACAAGTAGCTAGTTTCCTCTGGAACTTTGTACTTACAATAGGATACGGAATATCTATGTCTGTAATTAGTTTATGTAGCATCAGATACCATTGTAAGAAAAATAAAGCGAATTAAAGTTTTTCGTGCGAAACTTGTTTTTGCTCTATTTCATTTGTTTTATAAACTGGAGCTATATAAACTAATTTCCGGTCTAGATATACCTCATGTCATTGTTTGTGCAAAGTTTCATTACAATCCATCACGTAGTTTTAAAATGAGAACGAAACTCCGTTTGTATGGGAAGGTAAATTCGGCCGAGCTCGCCGGGACTCTTAAGTGCACTACTAATAAAGTACATTTAAGTGTGGTTGAGTTGTGTATGTTTAAATATCTGTTTGATTATTGAAGGAATCACTCCTGAAGTGTTATCTATTTATAGGAGTATCTATAACCCGCATCTACATATTTAAACTAGGATACTTCCCAGTCATTCTATGGAACGAATTATTCTTATTAATTATTATAAGCTCTACTTTGTAAAGATTTTCCAGTAGTTTTGTCAAACTGAATTTCAAACAGTACATTGTTATTTTTCTACAATAGTTGAAAAGCTACGAGACTGAGTTGAGAATGGTAGCATTTACATTCAACTTGCTTATATATCAGCTTCAATATCTAATACCGGTGCCCGATAAATAACTTTTCATAACAATATTCCTTTTTATTGAATCATGGACGGATAATACTGGTATATGAGTATTCAGCGGCAGAGTACCCTATCCTGTGTCTCGTACAATCGCGAATTTATGAAGAATTTAGGTATAGAATTTTCCAATTTCAAAAAAACTTCTAAAATAGTATCGACGATTAATAACGCAGACATTGAAGTTGCGTTGGCACGAGTCAATCCCGTGGAATGCTCCTATATGTTATATGTATCATTGTTATGTGTAAACAATAGTTCTTATTGTTATTGTTGTTTGCTTGCAGGCTCGGCGGCGGCGTGCAGCGGAGCGCCACGCACGCCGAGATGCCGCATCGAGGAGGCACCATCGCCGAAAGGTAAATATATAATACATTTTATTTTAACCCTTTAACAGACCAGATTCACCAGATTAAAAAAATACACGATTCAAACCTCATCGCCTCTTTTAAAAATTCCGCATAATAGGTAGGTAAGAAAAAAAAAATACAAAAAAGATGATGTTATAGGGTGGTCGTTTTTGTTATATATTGTCTAAGTATGCCCTATAAAAGGTAGAATTAGTGTAACAAATTCTTTAATTTAAAAAGATCGCACGACTAAATCCTACCTTTCCAGGTGTATAAACATTATTAGTTTAATAAGATACATAACTGTAACAAAACAGTTAAATGCATACCTATATTGCTACGTCGTACGGCAACCGATAGGTAGGTACATAAATTATTACGATCGTTTCCTTACTGTTCCTGTATACCCCGCCGTATCGTCCTATCAGGTCGTTCGCACTAGTTATACCTTGGTCATATAGTGCTCCTTATAATGATAAGATACTTGTATTACTTCACTAGCTTTCGCCCGCAACTTTATATGCGTTGAATGATGATGATGATGATTTATAAAAACTATCCTATGTCCTTTGTCCTTTCCCGGGCCTCAAACTATCCCCATACCAAATTTCATATAATTCGGTTCAGCAGTTCAAGCGTGAAGAGGTAACAGACAGAAATATAATTGTTGGGTACGGCGTAGGTACTCTTTAAGTACTTACGTACCCTATTGTTGGGTATGGGACTCAACAATAGGGTATTTGACTACTAGTCCAATCAGTTTCTTTTTTCAAACTGTCAAAACGATTTTGCTACTATGGAATTTATATGAAACACTAGCATGTGACGTCACAATCAAATCACCTACTCTTTATAGTTTTATACGTGTTTTAAAATAGAAATTGTGTCTAAAAATAACTGCCGTCTACGTTTCTCTATTAATCTTCTGGTGCTTTATTTCATGCATGGTGTAAAATAATTTATTTGAAATACAGTCATTTGCCCTATTTGTATAGAGCAGGGGTCAACAAACTTTTTCGAATAAGAGCCGCAGACATCATTAGTTTTAGGAATGTCAAAGAGCCGCAAATCTTGTTTTCAGTGGTCTAAGTATATGAATATTTTTGTTGGCATGTAGAATGCAGTCGCATTCGTACCTGCCGTTTGCCGAGCTCTCATCTCAAGAAGCGAAAACTTTTAAAATTGGCTACATAACTAAAATTTCATCATACTCATTTAATAAAACTCTGTTTAAAAAACCATCAACATTATTATAGTGTTAATAAAGAGCGAAAATACTTGATAATTGACAACAGAAAATTATTTATTTTATGAATCATGATTCATTCCACCCACATGGTTATTGGGTAAAACCCTTCTATATAAGCGTTAACGAATTACTAAGCTCTATCCTACAATAAAACTCTTTACTTAAACCTCCATTGATAACAAAGCATGGAACTAGAATAGATTACGTTAGAAGTACTAAAACACTTGACTCTTAAATAACTGACCACAGATGAATCTTATGTCTTTGCAATAAGGCTTACGATTTGTCATTACCAGTTTCGACGATGGTACAGTACGTTTGTTAACTTTTAAAATAATTAAGAAAAGTGATTACTAATGAGCTGATAAGAGTGATAAGACCCAGTCGGGTAAAGGTCAGGTAAATGACCTTTTGTTATCTGTAGCAAGATAAAGGATTAAATAACATGTTAGTAACGTGTTAATTATGATACTAAAATTCACAGGTACGGAAGTAATATTTAATTATTATTGTTATTGAATTTTGGAATGTTTTGAGTGCCACATCCACCTAGAAGTGATCTATTGTGGCGACCCTTTAAAGTTCATTACTAATGCCAGAGCCCGGAATTCTCGTAGCATTTTTGAGCTCTCATAGGGACTTCTCGTTTATCGACTTCCGATTATACATATGTATATCGATAAATACAGAATACAATATGTAAAATATGATTACGAGTAGAAGTAAACAACATGCAGTCTTATCGCGAATGAGCGATCTCTTCGAGATTACCTTTGGATACCAACTTTTAGGGAATTATAAATACAAATTAAAATAATAATATTTTATTGTTTCTTATAAATTATAAGACTGCATGTTGTTTACTTCTACTCGTAATCATATTTTACATATTGTATTCTGTATTTATCGATATACATATGTATAAACGAGAAGTCCCTATGACAGCTCAAAAATTCTACGTGAATTCCGGGCTCTGCTATTAGTCCGTTGAATATAGGAATTTCCATATTCTTTGGGCTATAATGTACCTCACAAGGTCTCAATATGTGCTGCCCTATAGCTATACTCCTTTTTGACATTAGTGGTCATGGAAGTAATAGAATAACCATTGTGTTTTGCTTGCAGGCTCGCCGCTCTGCAAGCGGCGGGTGCCAACGACTGGCGCGCAAGAGTATGCCGGCTCAGTCCCGAGAAGGAGGATACCAAGGCCATAGAGCGCGCCAAAAACATGATCAATGTAAGTACTAGCTTATCTATCTTTCAATTTTTTTTTTAAATCACTGTCCAAGTTATATTGTGCTCTTCTACTACACTCGTGCCGTCATGCGGTCTAAGTAAATTGTGTTGTCGTGCAAAATAGGTAACACTTTAAACTCTTAACGTTTTGAACACATATTTAATTATACGAACGGGTCTACCGCGATTAAATTTCATTGTTTTTACCTTAAACAATGAAATTAAATCGCGGTAGAGAGGTATACTTAATTTAATATGATTATGACGTAGTTAAAGGACAAGGATCCATAATCTAAATTTTGACTTAAATGAATGGTTTCTCCTTTTGACAGAAAGTTCCAATTTTAATGATAGATTATTGTTTATTGGATCTTTTTCCCTAAATTAAGTCCTTAAATGGTTTTGAATTTTCTTTTTTTTTATACATATGGAAGAAAATGTTCTAATGAGAACTTATGCACACCTGGGCTAAAATATTATTTGACGTGAACCTTTCTTTACGTACCATCTTCTGCAAATAGCTTGATAATTTAACTAAAAACTTTGGTACCAAAGTGATCGTTATTTTTCAACATCGAAATAAAAGTAGCCCACTCGAATAGAGTGCAGACCTTGCAGATTTACCCCGTTGCTGAGTGCTCCTCGAAAACTATTGTGGCGCGAAGTGCTGTCAGCTTATACCCATATGGCATTTTTCCTACCGTTATACAGAGTCATAAGAGCGATGGTATAAAAGTGTAGATATGTGAAAAAATTTAATTTAAAAAAATGTTCTTGAAAGTTAGCTTTTTAAAAATAGATAAAAAGTGGAAAAATTCACTGTCTCGGGCGACTGGATCACTAGCCGCTCTGCCAACTGAGCTACCGAGACTTCACTCGATGACAGCGAATATTTCCACTGAAGGTATAACTCATATGCGCCTTAGGAGCTTCCTAAGACAGTTTTTTTTCCACTTTTCATTTATTTCTAAGTTTTGTGATATCGTTTGCAAACGTTTCTGCTTAATCATCATCTTCCTCGCGTTATCCCGGCTAGATTTTTTTTGCCACGGCTCATGGGAAGCTGGGGTCCGCTTGGCACTAATACTTGACTTAGAATTGGCGTAGGTTACTTAGTTTTTTACGAAAGCGACTGCCATCTGACCTTCCAACCCAGAGGGTAAACTAGGCCTTGTTGGGATTAGTCCGGTTTCCTCACGATGTTTTCCTTCACCGAAAAGCGACTGGTAAATATCAAATGATATTACATAAGTTCCGAATAACGCAACAAAGTTGCGTTGGGGAAGATTTTTTTTATTATGGGTCTAAAATCTTGTAAGGGTGTAAAAAAGTGAAATGTGGAAATCCATTACATATTTTCTAATGAGATTTAAATTACGCCTAAAAATAACGATTTCTATTTTTTAAGAGAAAATACATCGATACAGGCAAGGTATTTCCGTAACGTAACTCAATTCGGCGCTCAAAATCAATAGCTATTGTCAAGGGCACAGTGTTAGGCGGAGATATCTCTTACTTGTTTCGATGCCACTGAAGGGGGATATATTATTTGTAGATATACATTACCCGATCTAATCCATTGAGAATACATTTAATTAACCACTAAACAGATCCTTCGCTCTCAATTTCACCTATCCGCTTGCCAGCATGTACCTATACTATACTATACTATACTATACTATACTATACTATACTATACTATACTATACTATATATTATCATAGCATCGCAGTCTATTACTTTAGTGATAAGCCAGAGTTTCGCGCAACCCAGCTCAAGAATCATGTAGACATGGATTACCATTTTTCCTTTACCTCAAACAATCCATCAATCCCACGAACAGTGGCACAGTGAGTTTCGGCTCTCCATCTGTTTCCACCGTACCTAATGCAGCATCGCCGCCTGTCACTTTGCGCCCGATGGGAAGTAATAGACAGCCAGAGTTCGAAACTCGAGGAAAGCGTGCGGAAAAGGCTCTATAAAACGAGTAGTGGTGATTTGTTTTGGTGATAGTGAGTCGAATATTAAAATAGCAGCATTTCTGGTATGTTTATCAGGGGTTCACAAACTTTTTCGCGTATAATGATAAATTGATAATCCGTGGGGTACCTTTTACCATTTTGTGGCGCTAAAAATAAAGTTTTCTACCGTTATTAGCATCTTAGGATATGAGTTAAGCGGTCCTATGGACGCGATACCCCTTTCTACAAGCTTATATTTAATTTGCACTGTTAGTATGTATTTGTACCGTTAGCTACGTGTAGATTGTGACATTTTCGCTAAACTCCATAATAGTATTCCGATAACCGTTCTGCGTTAAACGCGTTATCATAATCATAACGTCACTGATAAACCTAACCACACCCCTACCAAGCGATGATCACCCCCCAATAATGATGTCGTGACAAATCTCTTACGAAACTGAGGTCGATTCCTATCTACATCGCGTGACCTGAGTCTTGGTTTTGACACTAAACAACGTTATTTGCTGCTTTCACATCAAAAGTTGGTCTCTTTTCGCTGCGAAGTTGAAAATGTTGCGTGACGATTTGGCCAATTGTTTAAATGTGCGTGTACTAATTTACAACTGAACGAAGTTCTGCCCTTGGCTTTTATTGGTAAAAAATAAGTAAGGTCGGATGACTTGTACCCAATAGAGGGTAACTTAGGCCCATATGAAAACCATGAAAAGAACAATCTAATAAATAACGTAAAAGGTGGACAGTTAGCTTAACTAGATACCTATGTGGTATAATTTCGATGCAATAATAAAACCGATACGACCTTCAAACTTTCAAGAAAAAAGCGTACTTACTCCTTTCTTAAAGGTAGGCAACGCACTTACAACCCCTCTGATGTAGTGGGTGTCCGTGGGCGACGTTATTCGTTAATTGCTCACCATCAGGCGATTCGTCTGCTCTTTTGCCTCCTATATTATAAAAAACCCACACCAAGCATTGGTATCCCAACCAATGGCCAAAGTAAAGCCCTCCAGAGCCATATGTAACCTGACTTAACATCAAAAAATTATAGTTTTTTTTTTAAATAAATAGTGTGACAATAACAAATTATGTTTCCGTAGAATTTATTTATCAATTTAACATTGTGCTTCCTGTTCCGTTTCGCAAGTTGGTAATAATGATAATGGCAAAACTTTGACCCTTGACCTAAAAAGGGCGTATGATAAAAATTTGCTACTAACTCTCGCCTGTTTCGTGGTTAAAATAGTATTTGGTTTAATTTCCACGTCAAAATTTTACAACTCACTAAAATTACGCCTCGTCGTTTTCCGGCAGGGAGTGTTATAATAATTACAACACCACGCCTTTGCCAACTTTAACACGAATACCAAAATCGCGTGAGATACATCCCTATCATGCACGTTTAAATATAATCTGTAATACCATGGTTGCAACGAATAAATGAAATGAAATGAAAAATGAAATAATATTTTTATTTATTTAATTAAGATCGCTGTAGGTACATCAGAGTTGATTAGGTCCAAGGAAAAGTTAATTTTGACAGGTCACGATCCAGTTTCCTACCCCTGGAGCGCGTTAACCTGAATCACCCTTTTGTTTTAGTTCATCCGTCGCCAACCATTAGCGTATTTATTGAAGACTGATTTATTATATTTGCTTTGTAAATCTCGATAAAAGCTTTCGTTTCTCGATCATTTACGGTACGTTTTCAATTAGTCTTCAGAAGTTTGTGAGATAAGTCAAACCAATCAATGTTAAATACTCACTTTGGTCGTTTCATTACTAGCTCAAGTAATAACAAGTGAAGAAAGTGAAAAAATGTGCTTATAGGCGCAAAAGAAGGAAAAAAAAATTTAAGTTTGAAATGTACATTTAAAATTTACATTACATTTTACATTTAAACTTACCATACAATAAAATATGTTTCATGACAAAATTCGCCAAAACATTACGATAACCATAAAACACGAAAAACATCATTTTTCCATCTGTGACATTGTTATATTACGAATCCATTCAAAAGAACTTTGGCTATGTCTACAAGACAAGAAGGTCGCGAATCTAAACTTCTGTATGATTCATAAAACGAATAAGTCTCGCTAGTATTCAAGCATTTATCATAACTACATACACACATTGACATTTGTATATAATAAGTGACGATCATAATATAAATTCGTGTAGATTAAGTTAAAATAATTTATAATGTAATTTAATATTATGAAATAAATAAATCTAAATAACTCCCAAATATAAGTTTGCTCCAAAAGCACCATCCTAAACCAATATCGAAGATTCCCCAGCATTCCGTCTACTACCTGCCCGCAAATTCTCTTTATTGCGATGTCATCGTTACACGAGTCCAGTGGCCGCAATTTTCCACCTACTTTCCTCCCTTATGGGGTAAGTTCGGCCATGTGTGGTTTACGAGGAAAGTGGCCGTGTAGGCTCCAAATTAAGGAATGTTACGATGTGATAAGAGACTTATGGTGCGGTGACATTTTTGTTTTATTTAGGTCCATGGGTCTAATGATGTAGTTTCAGAGCAGTTTTGCGGAGATGTATTAACCGGTTGACAAGAGATGGCGTTGTTGTTTTCTTAAACCACCTGATTTGTGCAATTCGGTCAGAAATATGCCTCAAGCATTGAACTATTATTACTAATGTATAGAACCGGCACAGAGAACCAGTATTTTTCGCCATGAGAGACAACAAACCATAGAAGCGGAGCGTGAATCTCGTGACCATCCATTTTACGGCGCCATGAATTTTACGGCGCTTACGACGTTTTGATCGCGTCGTACAGGTTGCGATTGCGACAATTTCATTGTTTGGGATGGCTGCTCTATAGTAATAATAATTTAATGGCTATACGGGTCAATATTTTTTATTTATTAATTTGTGTTATTTTTTGAAACGCCATTCATTAAAGCTCCTTGTAGACTCTGTAGAAGATACGCCACAAAGGAAGATTTTCTAACGAATTAAATGTTAGTCGGTTACAAGTTGAAAGAAAAACTCGTGTGATTACAGGTAGTATTTTGATGGCCTGTACCAACTTTTCGGGTCACTTCTTTCCAATCCAAGTTTACCCTATATTCAAAAGTACGAATGACCTCTCAAACTTCCACCTGGTAACTAAAGGGCAGAATGTTAATGTCACGTTCAGGGCTGCCTTGTCAGCCAACATTCCACTTGCCCGCATATCTCAAACTCGTCGAAGGCTTAGCAAAACCAATATAAACTCTTTTCGATTAAGAACTAGCTGTGATAGTTCTGCAGGTCTCGTTATAGTGGCGTTTAAGAATTCGTCTCGCACACGCATAGCCAATGATAATCCTCGTCTGGTTTTTGTTCACTAAGCTTACCGGGCGCGTTGCCTCAAGCAAACCAGCTTAAGATGAACGCCAACGGGGACGACAGTTTCTCCATAAAAACGTAGTCCCCATTTTCCTCTCTGGATATTGACATTATGGAAAAAAATTTACGTAATTATTTGATGTATATTAACAATCGCTATAAGAAGTTGGAACGAAAATAAATACCATACAGACATTTAAATTTAAAAGCTCCTAACTCTTAGGTATATGTAATAAATAAATAAATAAAACAAGAAAAATAAAACGAAGGGGCGTAGCTGTGGTTGATGTAATAACTGTGGCATAATATTTTCAATAATGTTACTATCCAGAGAGGAAAATGGAGACTACGTTTCTATGAAGAAGCGGTCGACCACTATCCCCTTAAGCGTATAGGTACTCTTATTCCGATTACCTTTGTATAAATAAATTATTGAAAATCTCAAGATCTTGTTGTGCTGGTGAAGAACTCGACAGAGACAGAATGTTTAGTGAATAGCGTAAAAAGGTAGCAACAGTAAGGCACGGCTCGCGAAAAGTTTAGTCTATTTTTAGCCAAATGACACGGCTATAAAAAGAACCTGAAAATGCCAATCACCTCGACCTTTTGCTTGAAGCCTGTGACATTCATTCAGAAATGTTTTAGAAAATGTATTATATTTTAAGGCAAAATCTCAAAATTAAATATTATTAATGAGGCATCAATAGCAGTTAGCCCGATCTATGAGAGAAGCGAAGTGTTCTTAGCATTCAATTATGTTAAAACACCTACTACTTAACCCGCAAAAAGACTTAAATATCTAATAAATCTATTTCTCTGCTTTGCCCTAAGGTTGACTGGTAGAGAATGCTTTTGGCATTAAGTCCACCTTTTGTACGATAAGTATTTCTTTTGTGCAATAAAGATTAAATAAATAAATAAATACATACATAAACGTTCAGAAATTTCAAATAGCACTTTATATTATATATTACGGCATTGAGTGTCCTTTATTTTATACAAAGTTCCTATGTAATCCTCGGGCCTTTGTATGCAATAAACTGGATAACAAAAACAATAATCCACCCCTAAACAAACTTCCTATAAATACGAAATAGATTTCGATTCCCACACACCAAAGATAGATATAACTCCGTAATAGATGGATACAGTCTGAGGAAAAAACGTGCCTCGAAAATCACGAAAATTTGATGCTCGATCAGATGGCGCCACTAGTTTTGGCCTACTCTCGTATAGATGGCGTTGACGGCGTTGTTGGCGTTTGTTATTTATAATTTTAACGCATATCAGTGAACGAACATGGGTCTAAATCATATAAAAATAATTAATGCAAATAAAAAAATCATTGATCCATATTTAAATACATTTAAACGTATTTTTAAAAATCTTCATTTTTAGTTTTAAAGTATGTCGATAGATGGCAGTGAATTTACAGTGGTTACAAAATTTACTATGACAGTACCGCTCTATCTTATTATATCCTCTTTGCACACACATAGACAAATATCCCAATAGAGGCGTCCAATATTTTCCTTCCAATCGTCCCAAATCTGTTACATATTTATTGGCGCGAGAAATTGGATTTGCGCTTTTCCGGAGCAAACGTTTATTAGATCTGGTGACAGCGCCATCTATGTGTGACGTCGGAAATTAAATACACGACGATTGCGCCTCGAGGCGGCAGATGGATATTTGACAGGAAAATTCTTAAGTTTACGTAAATATTTTCCGTGTCGAATCAACAATGTTATTTCAATACCGACATTAAAATCGTAAATGAAAGAAATTGCTTTAGTAGGTAATAAAACTAATAAAGCTTCGCCTTCAGGTTTTTTTTTTATGGCTGCCATCTTTTATTTTATTTACATTGGTTATTTTATTGTCGGTCTTCCATTTTCTCGAAAGCTACTCGATTTTTTCTGTAATAGGGATTTCCTTTCGGCACTCGCATATGCCCACCGACCTAAAAGCCTTCCAATTAACCACATTTTCCTTATGCCTAGCCTCCGCTGCATATTTGGCCTTATTTTCGTAACCACCATGCGGTTCACATATAGCCCCACATTACCTTTCCGTTTCCATTCCTTGCCATAAACGGCATCACCATTAATTTCGCTTGCCGAGCTATAGGAAAACCTGTATGCATGACGAGACACCTCATTACATTGGTCTGTCCAACTATTTACTTAATTATTTCCGTCATTAATAAACTGAGTAACAAAAAACCGGCCAAGTGCGAGTCGGACTCGCGCACCGACGAGGGTTCCGTACTTTTTAGTATTTGTTGTTATAGCGGCAACAGAAATACATCATCTGTGAAAATTTCAACTGTCTAGCTATCACGGTTCATGAAATACAGCCTGGTGACAGACAGACAAACGGACAGCGGAGTCTTAGTAATAGGGTCCCGTTTTTACCCTTTGGGTACGGAACGTTTTTACCCTTTGGGTTTGGAAGGATCATACAATAAAATTTTGACTTTCGAGTGATTTTTGTCAAAGAAAGGGCTCGCCAGAATAGTTGTTAACCTTTTCGCAGCCATTGACTTGATATAAAGTCAGTACATTTCGTGTTCCACACGCCACGACTTGATATTTATGTTATACGGGTTGTCTACCTGCAATTTTTGACATTGCGTTGATGACACTTAATTACTTCATTAACGTGGCGGCGAAAAGGTTAAGGACCTCGACTTCACATTTATACTTTGGGTAAGTTCACTTTATTATTTTAATAGCTTGGCTGGCGCGAAAGGCCTGACCGAATAAAGATCTAGTTACACTGGTTTATCTAAGAACGTATCACACGCGCAGCTATCGAAAAGTGCATGGTCAGGCTTGAAACCCTTGCCATATGCGGTCGCGGAAGGAGGTCGACGCATGCGCTTGCAGCCTCGGATAGTTAAAAGGTTGCCACTTAAGGTCTTAAGAATCGCCTTGGAAGATGTGTTTGAATCTTCAATAGCATGATAAAGTTATTTAGAGTTAGTTATGCTACTATTTGTTAAACTTTTTGAGCGCCATTTTTTAATGTACAAGCTACCTTTGTCAAAAGTTTAAAAGTTCACTGCTTAGGCTTGGGCCATAACATTTCCATTATATGTTACGGGCTACTTCATAAGTCCGATCACTATGAATAATGACCGCCCTGTATGCTGTCCGCATCGAGTGGGCAATGTAATTAAAACTGTTTGATTAATCACTTTGACCGGTCAGTATGAATAATGACAAGGTAGGGTACCTTGGGCAATGTAATAAAACCGATGAACTGAAGTGTAGGTTCAGTTTAGATAAGAACTACAACCCCGCACAGAAAGGAACTACTTACAGAAAAGTAGGTTAAGGTTAAGTTAGAACTGCAACCCTCCACAGAAAATAACTGTTTTTAGAAAAGTAGGTTTAGGTTAGGTTAGAACTGCAATCCCACACAGAAAGGAGCTGCTTACAGAAAAGTAGGTTCAGGTTAGGTAAGAATTGAATCCCGCCACAGGAAGGAACTGTCTTTAGAAAAGTAGAATTAGGTTAGGTTAGAATTGCAACCAAGTTTAGAATAGAATATAATATATTTTATTTGTAGTAATTGTTCATCGTCATATTCAAAAATTATTTACATTTAGAAGAACAATACAATTATAAAATTAATAATACGTTTATGCATATGCAAGTCAATACGTTTCTATTAAGTTGATTGGATTAAGTATAATAAACTATGGTAAACACATATATCACATTGCACGGCTAGAAGTAGGGAAGTATTCATACTGCCCGGTCCAAGTGATAAATTCAAGCTATCTCAAACCTTGATTTATTAAATGGATCACTGGCCGTCGGGCAATATTAATATGGACCGGCCAAAGTAATAAATTTATCACTTTGCCCGACGGTTTTAGGCATTATTCATAATGTTCGGTCATTATTTATACTGCCTGGTTAATCAAGTTGCCCGTAACATGGGCATGGCCAACTAAGAGTTCTTGTCGTTCAAAGGGGTACATGTACAGTTCTAAGTTGATACGTCGACGATCAAATTGTACACTTACGTACAAATATAGGAGGCCCTGATGTATGTACCCAGCACCCAGCAGTAAGATCATTGTCATCCAAGATACGTGGTCTTCAATTTAGATGCGCGCCAAAGGTGCATTGGTACCCACTATCTCAGAATATTTTTCTGAGTGCCCGCTCTCTATTGAACCCAATATACTTTAGTACGACACCAGCCGACAGGAACGGGAATGCAATAAGTGCAAGAGCGCAGCGTAATGTTAGCCATTGGTCAAACCAGTTTGCGTCGTGACGCAACGTAGGCTCCGACTTATCTGCGTATACAATACAGCGCACATCGCGCGCACAGTCTACAGATTTAGCGTACTAAATCGTCTAAATCATAGAGCGGTACTGTCATAGTAAATTTTGTAACCCCAGTAAATTCACTGCCATCTGTCGACACACTTTAAAACTAAAAATGAAGGTTTATAAATGTATTTAAATATGGATAAATGATTTTTTTTATTTGCATTAATTATTTTTATGATTTTGACCCATGTTCTTTCACTGATATGTGTTAAAATTGTTAAATAACAAACGAAACCGTCAACGCCATCTATACGAGAGTAGGCCAAAGCTAGTAGCGCCCTCTGACCGAGAATCAAATTTTCTTGATTTTCGAGGCACGTTTTTTCCTTAGACTGTATCCATCTATTACGGAGTTATATCTATCTTTGGTCTAAATGTATATACAGTCAGACCGAGGTAAGTCTGCAACGATTTTGATAGCACACGCAGTGCGTTATTTTAAACGTCAAACTTCTATGAAATTATGACGTATAAATAAAATTAATTACTATTGATTTAGTTGCAAATAACAACTGTATTAGATAACCGTAATGTGTGTAACTATTCATTAACTTACTGTTATCATTCCATGCACTGTGCCCGTAACTAAATGTAAGGCAGAAGAATAATTGCTTATAAGATTTACTATCGTATATGTATTGTAAAAAACGAAAGCGTCTCCTTAATCTCTCATCACACGTTCAAAGGACTGAAAATAATCCGTTTAAATACCAATTTTAAATTATTTTGCCGAAAAGTAACGTCTTCGTTTAATGACGCCGATTTACCGGTGTTTTTACTCAGCATTTAAATAAATATAATGATGATTTCGTGAAAATGTGTTTGGTTTGTTTGTCGTGTACGCGTTTTTCTTTTTTTCATTGTTTTAAATCGTGTTCAGTTCACAGCTGTCTTATTTGACGTTGTAGATAAAGCGCCCGATTCTTACTTCCTTACTCATTAGAAAAGGATGGATATATTACGATAAATGGGACCATCATACTGATACTGTTTACAAGGAATAATGAGGGTACTCACTTACTGATAGCACTATCATTTGTTTACTCATAATTGTGATTAATTTTAGTAATTATAAAATATTTATGCACAGTATTGGTTATCGAAGGAGAAAACTACCGGAATAGGTTAAGAAGGTGAATTATTTAAAAAAAGCTTGTTTTTGATTATACTCGTACTATTAACGATTTTTATTTTGTTATTATGAAGTTTGTAATAAAACGCATTTTGTGTCATCACTATGAATCTACTTCCTTTTAAAAACAGTTCACACCACAAAAACATGTTCATTCAATAGATTTCGTTAAATTTATTTCATTACCGTAGTGAAATAATGTATCTATAAAATATAAGAATCACCCCCATTATAACAATAATATCTAACAGCTCTGCGTGTGTAAATGTAAATAAACATGTCCTAATTGCAGGTAGATAATTCGATCATTCATTTTAAATGACACTGAACCAACGAAACCGTTGCCAGCGAGTTATGAAAGTGCCCCACATAAACTTTGGCGTTAGTGCGAAGTCTAATTATAAAGTTTGGCCACCGCGAAGCGCCGCTGGACAATTGCACCTGACCAAAACGATTTTTGAACGAAATGTGTTAGATTATGTCTCTTTATCCTGTTCTTATATTAGTTATTGCTTTCTTTTTATAAAAAGGACTGGCGACTTGTTCAACTGATTCTATTGTTTTGTTCACGTATTGACCTTTTAGTGTCGTATACGCTTTTAGTTTTTAATTTATGTCAAAGGAGATGAGGAAGAAATATTGAGCAAATGACTCATTCTTGATTAAAATGGTTTTGAACTTCATGCAAAATATGGCATATTTGCCTATAGCATCGTGGGTTTTGCACAAAGTACATAATTGTCACCAAACCAACGCTGTTTCGTTACAAATACCTGTAACAAGTAACTTGAAGTTGAAAGGTCACTCTGTTTTGCATCAGTTGAGTTCTTACTCATAATTAATAATATTATGCTTTCATTAACATAATAAGGGTGAATTTCGCACGAAATTTAACACAGTATCGTTTTCTTGTGTATATAAACAGTATACCTACAGACTGTGGGGCAGTATTTAGGAACAGAAAAACATGATACCGATTTCATATCAAAACCATAACTGCGCTCTAAATTTGATAATCAACATCATTTTCTGATTACGTCCACAGGGACGAGGGGGGGGGGAGGGTTGTGGATTAGTACAGACTAATCCATCTACCTTCCACACTCCTTTAACCTGACCAATGTTAAACCTTATATCTTTGTAATAAAGTTTGCGAATTAACGGTAAATAGTAGACGATGGTACATATTTATTACATGGTATGCCTATAATAGAATGCGTACATTCACATTTCAAGTGCGATGCTGAATTATAATTACTTCGAGCGGATTTAGCTTCCGGCATTTGCATAAATACATTATAATGCGGCGTAATCATTTCGATTGCCTTTAATCTCTTGTAGAGCAGTGTATTCTTTGTTTACATTGTCTGACATCTTCATATGACGTATAAATTAGTCATATCATATCAAGAAGCCCTCGATAAGTATTTGCAGTTGCTTTTATCGTTGGCTGATTTTACAATTGTTTTAATGCATATTTATGAACTATTAGATTAGTGGTTATCCGGGAAAAAAAAATTATACTAAGGAAAATACTAGGAAGTATGATAAGGGTATTAGTTAGGTTTTAAACGGCATTAAAGCTGTACATTTTATAGATTTATAACTTAGTAAAAACTAACTTCGACGAAGTTTGTTTTTTATTTAGAACCTCCTCTTTTTGACAACTCATTCATCAATGTCTGCTTAATAGATTTCACGCTAACATATCATATCCACCCACATATATTACTGCTAAAATCATAACCTTTCCTTTTGACTTTGCCGCAGTCTGGTAAAAAACTATTTTGCATTACACCCGACAGTGACCCAACTGGTCAGCGAGACGCGGCGGCACCGTCAGTTGTTTTGGCAGGCTCGCCCGCTGCGCCCGCGCCGAGCGTTATCGTCTTTCGCGAATTTTTAATTTGAAAAATCGCTTTCTGTAAGACGCATCACATCGTAAAATCAGTGGAAAACTTTGTGATATTTTAGGATTATGTGACGTGTTTAAGTTTGTATTTAATCTTGTTGCGACTCTCGACTCATTGTCTATGATTTACACAAGTGTTTCATTTGCTCCAATTCAATTTTCAATTGATACTAAGGATTTTTATATCTTAAGGTACATCGTGAGATGTTTGAAGCGGATCATTATCGTTCCTTATCAAATTTATCTATCTACCTTGTTTCTTATAAGCCTCGTCAGAATTAACTTTCTTCTATAATTTGCTATATTTGGCATAGTGTTTACATTCTACAATCATCAGTATGCATAGCAGTTAGGGTCATCAATAATCAGGTCGTTTTCTAATGTCCCCATGCATATGTCAAGCACGTTTCAATCTCCGATTGCATGGTGCTAACATACATTACAATTATTTAATGGATTCGTCCTATATCGCCCTTATCGTTCTCTATTGAAACTTATTAGACTAGCGTCTTGCTTTGATTGATTTGAATTATGGTCTGTGGTAATATCGTGCACTTTAATTTGTATACCTATTTTGATATATTTTGTGTGGGTCTCTATTGTTTCCCATATAGTTTTAAGTTATAATGTATTGTTTGTCCACATTTTCGTTAGTCATAATTTAGTTTTCTCAGAAACGCGTAACTTTTCAGGATTGCCATAAAACATACCTAGGTTAGGTTAGGTAAACTATAGGATAACCTGAGGAAAATCCTGATAATTTAACGGTTTCAGAATTATGACTAATGATAATATGACAATCATTACATTATGACTTTTAATAATTATATCAAATAAAGGGACCCCGTTTTGGGTTGGTCAGTCATTACAGTTTTTTGAATCCAATTATCAATAAGAGGAAAAAAGCGTCACTATGGACATCCTCATCCTATGTTTGGAATGATTTCATCACCTATGCTTATATAATTATCTGTAATGTTTTTGCTTTGGCCAGTATCAGTCGAAACCATCTCATGTAAATTTGAATAGCTTCAATTAAGCTCTCCATAAGTTTTTGCTAGTATACACATTAGGTTCGGACAGGTTGACATATTTGGTGAGCGCAAGCCTCAGAGAACTTTGTTGCGTATAATATCCAAGTAGATATGCGGAATGCCGTCCAAGTGAGGAAAACTACTGTATTTATTTAACATTACATTTAAAATTATAAAAACTCGATGACAGTTTATGTTACATGAGTTACGTCACAATGGTTCAACCGAAAAAGGAAACAGAACACAGAACAGAATAATTGACGAGCTGTCGAAACTTAAATCAATTAGCATGATCTTGTTTTTTGAATTACGTCTTCGTTTGCTTTTAAGTAGGTGTCATTTCGTCTGAGTTAAAAGTAGTTTCTGCGTTGTTGATGTCAGCTTACCTACTATTGATCCTTGAATAGATTGCACGAATTTTGTGATTCGTGTTGCGGCTATCAATAAATCATTGCGTTGTAAATCGATAGCTTTGTTTGGTCGTTTAACATATAAATATCTTATGATGTTGATGTTATAAAGTCGGTTGCTAGCCAATTAAACTGAAGGTCAATGTATCATCTTTTCATCGACATTTTCGAGTCAAGGTCCGGTCCGCACCTATAACTCGGAATGTATACATCCGAGATGTGTCATAATCATAAGGTTGCGGGCTACCGCGGTTGTGTTTACACGCGCGGGGTGCGCGTGAGTCACTAGAGTAGTCGTGTCCGCTGCCAGGTGATAACGCACTTGTTCAACCAGTGCGTGTTTGACCAGCTGTAACATCACCCGCTTTGTTTTTGTTTTCCTTTCCGCCCATTACGCTAGCCTATCAATTACTTAGCCTCATGATTATTCAATTTTTGAATTAGGTGCGGTGCATAGTTCTAAAGTGTGCAAGTAACTTTGATTGCTTCATTTGGAATGTATTACCAATGGAGCGTTAACAGTGTGTTAATTGTGGTGTCGCCACGTAAAACAAATTCTAGTCAGTGATGTGATTTGTGGGGATTGCTCAAAATGTTTTACGAAGTGTTGCTTGGATTGTGCTTGCTGGGATACTTGGTATGGAAGATTTTGGTGTCGAAACAGCCACCTGAAATAAAGGAAGCCATTAAAGATAATGTGATCAACACAACGTTAATACCAAAAGAGCAAGATGTCGAACCAGCAAGCCAGGATAAAATTAACGAAGAAGGTGAAAATAAACTGCCAGAAGTGCCTGCAGCAAAAATTATTGAAGAAGTTACTTATTTAGAAGATAACAATAATGGCATGAACCAGTTGCAAAATTTAAACATAGCTAGTTTGAATACAGAAGACAAAGTTTCACCAAGCACTTTACTAAAGCAACAACAAGCAAAACTTCTTAACGATAGAATACTCAAGCGCGAGAGTCCACCAAAAGAACGATTGACTGAGTTCCTCGAGAAAACTATTTTAAATGATGACAAAATACAAACGATTATACAAAACCTGTCGCTAGATAAAGCAGAGACTGAACACGAACCCCAAATACTCAATTTTAACATAACGCCTGTAAATTTGAAACCAGTTAAGCAGCCAACTATAAGTGATAGGGCTTTACAATTGCAAGAATCAATTGACAAAGCATCTGACAGAATAAAACAGTTGAATAATATCAATTTGACTAAAGATCCTGTCATCGAACAAGATGTGTGTGATGAGGTTAATGGAGTAGAGGAGAAACCTATTTTGAAACGTTTACAAAAACAATCTGGGTTCCCAACTGGTCTTAATTTTGGATCAGTTATAGGCGAACTGAAAAATAAAACGAAGAACGGCGGTTTGAAGCCTGTGTTCAGGAAGTTTGATCCGGAAGCCGCCGAAAACGACAAGGCACGTATACTTATGAAATAAAGACGTTAAGCAAATTTTGTTCAAGGTACTTTTACTCATTTTAATACAGGGACGCAGGAAGTTGAGCAAAATTAACAAAATAAAAGTATTTTAACGAGTTTACTTTCCGGTTTGCGAAAACCTCGGTTTTTCAAGCTTTTAGTTAACTTGCATTGTATGTACAGTCAAGTGTAAAACTACGGATACACTCATCATACTCAAAAATATGTCCCATAGGTCTTGTGTCAGCGAATTAAGAACTGTACATATTTTTGAGTAAGTTGTATGCACCCACATTTGTACACTTGACTGTACCTATCTATGTATGTTTGTACGGGTCAAATTTTGCAAGTAAAATTTGACCCACTTCCCGGTTTCTGATGATGGTGAAAATTTGCATACGTGTGTAAGTCGGGTGACAATGCAATATTATGCTACCATGGAGCTGATCTGATGATGGAGACAGGAGGTGGCCACAGGAACTCTGTGATGAAACAACGCAAGCTAATTGTGTTTGGGTTTTTAGAATTGTTGTCTGTGATAAGAAAAGTACAGTCTGCGATAAAAGCTTGTACCAAAAATGAAACTTTTGCTAAAAACTTATTAATGTTACCTTAGATATTTTTTTCTTTAGGTTTACTCGCCATTTAATTTTTTCTTTTTTTTTTCATATATTTCTTAACATATTTCTAAATATATATCTTAGATTCTTAATATGAGTAGGTGCCAACCGGGCTAAGACATCGAAGTCCTGATATGTCAAGCCATAAATCAAATTATTTTATAAAATATTTTAATGTGTTTATTTTTAATTAGCTACACTACTATAATACAAATTATAAAGTAAAATAGATGTCATATTCATATACAAAAAAAAGTGCCTAATAAACCAACCGGCCTCTGCCACTGCGGGGCTTGGTAACTTTTCCTTTAGTAAGTATATCACATGTTCTATTATGGCTTAGGTACAATTGTAATAACTAATAACTCAGGCTTATATTACATTTGATCGTGAGTCGTTATAATATATAACAACTTACGTAATATAGCGTGACAGAATGCCGCAAATGTAGATCAGATGTTAGTTCTCTACGTAACAATAGGTGTTAGCATCTAGCTAGGAAGAAATTGGTCTAATTGTAATTCACACCATTTTATCTTCTGATTTCACAAACAGATGACTGGTATATCAGACGTAATGATTTTTACTCCCGTTTGATCTCATTTCCGTTGCCAGTTTTTTGCATAAATCGACAAGTTCATAGTTAAGTCAAGCAATAAAAAAAATATGGTTGTCTGTAAAGTCGGTTTACGGACGATAATTTTGCGTGATGACGTCATAGAAAACATTGAAAAATTGCATACTTTTATTTATGAATTGAATTATTATCACTGAATTATCATTATTTTGTATAATATAAAGAAAGAGTTAATTGAAAAATACAATTGTTTCGATAAATTAACATTTATTTGCTTTTGGCCGTAACGTAACCATGGAGATCTGTCCACAACGTTACCATGGAGATCTGTCCACAACGTTACCATGGAGATTTGTCCTCAACGTGACACTTTTTCGTGCATGCTACCGGTGTTCATCGAAAAATCTCTAATGAATGAATGTATACTTACTATGAAATAAATAAGAATTTCTGTTGTATGTTGTATCATACATTGCCTTGAACCTATTGGCTTATTTTTGGTGTAGGTAAAAAAAGGTCAAGTTGTTTATTAACAACTTGACCTTCATATGTAACAACTTAACAAGGATTTTTATGACCTTTCAGACTTATATCCTTATCTTTAGTGGACAGTCAGCAACAAAAGTATCTTATCGCGTAAGGGGGGTCAATATGACCAGCACACCTTCTTACCCGTTTAATAATGAAGTCGATATCAGATAATTTTTGACCACTTCGGCTTCTTAGCGACTTTGCTGCTGACTATATATTAATAGATAATATGTACAATATTCAGTACATATTTATACATTTTCCGCTCAATTGCCGATATTTGCGTTTAAGTATAAGAAGCTAATACAATTTGCGTGCCAAAAGAGATTAGTATTATACCGTTTCTCAAGCAGTATAACCCAATTAAGTTTACAGCTAAATTAGTAGGGAACTGCCAGTTTTTTTCTCCATTCCTCTCAGTTTTTGTTTTTCATTAATTGTGGTATTTCTTTTGTTCTAGGACTCTCTAAGCGCTGCCGTTGATGAGAATAAGAAAGTGCCGATAGATGACGAGGTCGGAAACAACATCCTTGCTGACAGGCGGAATAAGCTTGAAACTGCTGCACAGGTAAATAATATTTTACAACTATATAATGCACACGTCAAATTAAATTAGTTTTTGGCAAAAAAAAAACATTTTTGATGCATGTTTTTATCGCTGACTATACTTTTTTTTTTCAACAGTCAACTAATAATATGCAAGATTATGGTACCAATAGAGCTGATCTGATGATGGATACAGGAGGTGGTCATAGGAACTCTGTGATAAAACAACTCAAGTAACGCAACCTAATTGTGTTTGGGTTTGTTAGAATTATCACGATAAGTAGTACCTACATTGAATTAGTTGCCTGTTGAAAGAAAAGTACAGTCAGCGATAAAAGCTTGTATCGAAAATGAAAACTTCGGCAAAAAACAATCTTTAAATTGTCCCTTACAGACGCATGTTTAATGTTAGCTATCTTCATAAAAAATTACTCTAGTACAATGGATATGCTATTAACGGACATTATTTAATTTTAAAGATTACTATTCTTTGTAAAATTTGATTCTTAATTATTGTTATTGTTGTTGGGTTGCGACGATCTTTTTGTGAATGCCTTTTATTTTTTCTTGTAAAATATAATGTAGGTAGGTACATTTACAATGAGAAATAAATGAATCTAATCTAATCTAAGTGAATACGTAAATTATACTAAAATTAGCGAGCAAAAAATACTCGCACTTGTACCTTAGCAAATCCAATGCGATTTATGAAGCAATTAAACTACAAATCCACGTTACGCAACTCGAGCACAAAACGGTCTCGAGTAGGAATGCAGTTGAATTATTGAATTACCACTAGGGTTGCCATACGCGGACGTATTCGCCTTGTAATGTGTGAGGTTTGTGAGGCTTCGTTGCACTAATGAGTGACTAATGTGACGTGGTGTTGTGACGTTACTCCCTTTAGATCCCTTAGGTTTAGGGGAAATTCTGTGAGGATTTTTGGTTATTCGTCGGGATTGTGTCAGTGTGTCAATTAGCTCTTGGAAGCTGGAAGTTTGGAAAGGGAAATGTAGGGAAGTGTAGTGACTACAGCATATGGCTGCGAGTCAAGGAGCCAACCAACCAAGATTTTGAAATAGGGGATTTTTTTATAAAATAATCACTGGGCTTGTTTGCATACCCGAGAGAGTGACGGAGAGAGCACGAACGGGACAACTGCTGCTCTGACGGCTATTAGCTTCGTAAATATACCTAGAAGTATAAAATTAAAAGGATTCAAATATGGTTTGGAAGAATGGCCATCCAGTATCCACTGTGACATTTCCTATAGACGGACTATAAGAAATGTCACGATTTTCAGGGTGATTATTATCTGGACATGTCAAGATATTACACTCTTTCATATGACAACCCTAATACCACCGACCTTAGCCAGTCCTGCTTTTCAATGTAACGCGTTTCCAGCGATAATGATTATATCCTTACAACTTTAAAAGGTAATTCTTAAAGTTCAATGGCTATGGTAATTAATGGGTTATTTTTACTAGGTCAATAAATCTTAAAGGTTTCCGGTTTTGCATAAAGGGCGTAACATTATGACGGTGACACGCTAAGTCATTGTAAAATCACAAAAACTTAGGCCATAGCCACACGAACGGGTTCCTGGGGCAAGTTTTTAAACAGATTTTATATTATGGAATATTATGTTCAAAATTGGGTAGATTTAAGCGCTTTTACCGTTTGGATAAAATACGAGTATCATTGTCGTTTACCATTATTTGTCACAAAGCAGGGGGTCTAGCTAAGATGACAATCGGTATTGACGTTTTTCTACCAACGATGGTGATCTAGCCCCCCAGAATTGAATACGATACGATCCAAAGCTCCGTACAGTATGCGAGATGCTCTGAAATGTTTCTTAGGTAATCTAGAATACATTTTCAACTAAGTTTTAATTTTGAATTAGGCAAGTGTTTCTAAAACCTGAAATTTTAATGACTCGTATAACTTTAACACGATAGTGTTCGTGCTTAAAATAATTGAATGATTCGTATTAGAATATTCTTCCGATAAGTAATGCTGTAATCATATTGATAAAGAAATGGCAGCTCGCTGTGAATGTAATTTAATAGGATTAAATACCTGTGATACATCAGGTAACCGTTCATACACCTTACTACACCGAGATAAGGTCCACAAAAGGTCTACTTTAACAGAAGTCTTGCAACACTTAGCTCTCGGAAGTGGCATGGATATGCGGAGTTGCGTGAGTAAGTCCTACCGCCGATTAACATTTATCATTCAATTAGTACGCGAATTTGTTAAGACGCTCCGGCAGTCACTTGTTTTCGTAACTACTTAATAACAGCATAAGGGACGATTCAGTTACACTTGACGCAGCGTTTTCGCAGTGACGTGTCCTATGAGTTGCATCACTTGCATCTCAATAGGTACAAAATGTGTAAACGGTGCGTCAATGGATTACATGAATAAACGGTTTGTAGTAAGAAAAATCACCAGTTTCAAAGTTGGTTATGTCAACCGCGTCATGTAAATAATTCAAATTCACCACAATTTGCACGCTAAGGTGAAGCAGACGAGACAAACATATACATACAGTGATGGAATTTGATTTCACTGTTCCTTTGTCACAGTCACAATCAATATAAAAGCCACTAGGGATCACATATTATTATCACTGGGACAAGGTACAAACTGGCATAGAATTCTTAAATTCCTAGACCTACATAGACTACTAAAATCCTAGACTAAGCCTCTCCTCCCCATAGTCGGATAAAGATAAAATAAAAGTAACGATTGATACAAACATTTAAAAAAAAGTTCTCCGATGCGTCACATAGAGGATGTAGGTATCTGTAGGTCTGGGTCAGACTCATAAGGCATTGGACACTGAACTTGCGGTTAGTACGAGTAGGTATCAATGATAGCTTTAGTATTTCATATGTTTATTTTTATGAATCATCGCGCGACGTGAAGTTATTAGGTATACATAATATACACTAAAAATAAGTACATTCCCGCTGCCAGGGAGGTTTTAATATGGGACCAACCCCGAAATCACGAAAAAAATTTGGCTGTTTCAAATATTTTCTATGGGGAGAGTAATTCAGTATAATCCCAAAACCTCCCTGGCAACGGCATAAGGTTCTAATTGTAATTATGCTTCAAGAAAAGCTAATGATATGAAATAAACATTGCTCATTCTGATGAATCACTGTTAGTCTTTTTTTATCTACGATCTTTGGTCGCTTTCGCATTTTGTCGTTATAAATCTTCGACAAACAATCCATTTCCCTTTCTCTATTTCTCGACGTTTGTAATTTTTGAAATTTAATTTCAATTTCTCTAATTTTCAGGGATGGCGCAAGCGCGTACCTCAAAGCGATGCTTCCCTATTCACGGTAGCGGGACGCCTAGAGCGCGACAAAGTTACCACGACTCCGCCGCTCACGCCACCTCCCGTCTCCACCCCAGCGCCGATGACGCCATCATCACCGGGCATACCTATTGCCAACAAATTCAGGTAAACTTGCATATTTTTCACTAATTAAGTCGCATATCACACGACTTTTCTCATTGTGAACCAGCGGTAGGTATAAAGCAAAAATACTTTGCATCACACTTACTAGAAAAAGATCTTATTACGTGCAGGCGTACTAAAGGACAAAGGCCTACATTGTTCCCACGGGAGTTATGGATTGTGGGAAAAAAGTTACAACTCCCTAGGGAGTTATACCTTTTTTATGTTACTAATTCATACGAACCAAGTAGGTATAACTAAGTTTTACATTTAAAATACTGACGTTCAATTTGATTAATTTAACAACCGTTTAAAATATTTTTACAATTTTCGATCGTGGCTGAATGCCGGTCTGTGCCTTCGACGCCGAACCTGTCAAAAAATGACAATATGGCGGACGAATGTTTGAAATGTCACCGTATTTAAGAATTATTTCGCTTAAAATTTAGTTTTTTCTAGCGTAATAACAAACATTTTATTATGAGCCATGTGGCTTCAGTTTTGACAGCTCGTCCGTTAATAGCCGTGACGCAATATCTACGGTCACAGCAGCAGATTTTGCATGATTACGTATAATTTGACGTGTTATGCAGGAAATTAATGTAGATAAAAATATCGGATGGTATATAAATATAAATCATAGAGATTAGATGAACATTTATGCATGGCGAGATCATACATTATATCATTTCTTTTTGCGTATGATTAAAATAAAAGGTTTTCCACTGCACACTCATTTCTTTGTTCGTCGTGTTTTAACGAAACTCAATACGGAAGTCTACGTGACTTTGTTCAGTAGAGTTCTTTGTATGCGTGAATAACTTTGACCACAAAATCAATGAAGTTTGTTTGTGAATGACTCAACTACAAACTTCATTTATTTTGTGGTAATAGACAGTTTTATGCCTATCCAATATTCATTTTAGATATGCGCTTACGGAACGGATACCTAATGGTATTTCTTTGTTAAACTTGCGACAGGATGATTATAATACGCACGGATGATCATTATATGTATTATTATTAGGACGTCTTTATATTACAAGTTTTTATTTAACTTGCCCTGTCACCCCCTTATTCATACAACTTTACGGGCCTGATTTAGTTATGCTTTATCCCTTTCCTACAAATTACATAAGTGAAAATGACAGATAAAGACAAACGATTTATAGCTAATAGGCCAGTAACGCGTTTATGAATAACGCCATTAGTATGTATGTTAATTTGTTAGTGTGGGTCAAATCTTGGAAGCAAAATTTGCCCCACTTCCCGACTTTCGATTGAGCCAAAATGTTGCATACGTATGTAAATCGGATGGACCGGATCGGATGTACGTGTGGAATCGGATGACAATATTATGATGACATGGAGCTGATCTGATGATGGAGACAGGAGGTGGCCATGGGAACTCTGTGATAAAACAACACAACCTGTTTTTGGGGTTTTTAGAATTGTCTCGATGAGTATTAGTTGCCTGTGGAAAGAAAAGTACAGCCAGCGATAAAAGCTTGTACCAAAAATGTATTTTTTGCCTAATTTTTATTATTATTCTCGTTCCAGATCTCGCAAGCAAGGCTCCCCGACCAACGGTTTCGTCTCGGGCCCGCTCCGCTCCGCGTCGTGCGCGGTTGTGTGCCCCGATAAGCAGCCGAAGGAGGAAGCCCGGAAACCCGACCGGGAGTCCTTCAAGCGCAGTCACAGCGTCAGCGAAAGCATAAGCAGCCGACTTGATGAGAGTGAGTACGATACATATGTGCCATTTTCAACCAAATGGGTACTTATTGTCGCTTGTCAGTAAGGCGCTTTTTCCATAAAGCTTCAATTAGAAATCAACCATATCAACAAGCGACAATGTGGTACCTTTTGGTTGAAAACGTCACATATGTGGAACATAGACATAGTATAGGTTTTCGCGGGCTTGGTTTCCGCAACTCGACGTCATATATTATACGCGCCTATTTTGCGTGATGGTTAGATAGATAATACAAGTAGTTATAGATGCGCCACCGAGCGACCGGGGGTAAAAGAAAGAATATTCATATAAAATTTGGGCAGCATAGGATTTTTTCTCTTTCACTCTTATAAATTTCAGTATTTCGCCACCGCCTCCTACCTATGATGCCACCCGGTCGGTGATAAAAACAAAGCATGGCACTATTTTCTCTTTTCTCTTATAGGAATCGCAATAAGACTATCTTTCTCTATCAAAGAGTGTCAGAGGCCCTTTATATGGAATGAAGAACATGTATACATATAATAGTTGTGTTGTAGTCCTTAATTTCATTCATGATTGCGTTATTCTTAACTAATCGAATTGTGAAGAAGAGGATTAAAAAGAGACGCGTACCCGTACTCACTGTGCTCGTAGGTAGTTCAATCCCGAGCTTTAGGTTTGTTATGTTACATTGAAAACAAGTATTAAATTAATTTGATAATAAGGATGGGTGTAATAAATATAAATTTTGGAGGAATCTTTAAATTTTCATACCAGATGTACGTACTACTTATAAAAAAACCCGTGGAGATCCTAGATTCTTTATTACAAATAATTTGAAATTGCTATACTGTTCTGCTTTCAGTGCCCAAACTATTATTTTACGTCCTCCTATCTTATCTTTATTTTTATTAAGCATTCTACAAATCGTGCAATTTTTTTACTAGTTTTTTTTTTATTCAACCAGAAGACGAATCGCCCGGCGCCGAAAAGTCCGGATGCCCAGTGCGAGTGCCGCGCGCCGACGATGAGACCTTCCAGGCGTTCTTTACTCCAGTGATGGAAAAAGAACGAACGGCCGACAACGGCGTGGACGTCGACCTCGACGCTATCGATAGCACCTCGCGGCAGATGTAAGTAACTAAGTACTACTAATCTAAATTAATTTAGTAATTTTGTATCAAGGAGAAACGTCTTCGGACGATACTATTAAGCTTAGAAACTAAGCCACGGCGCCACACACCCGCCATGCGAAATAATTGCATACAATAATTGATTATCGGTGTGCAAGTATTAATTAATATAATTAAATGAGTCATTTGCTTTACTGTGAAAAGATTATTAAGAATACTTAATTTAACAGCTGGTGGGGTATGAAACGATTGAACGTTTAGTAGAATTTGGAAACCAGAGTATTTAATTAGTAAAATCCTTATCACTAATATTTAATAACTAAATAATATGTTGCGGAGTGTTGAGCACATCTTAAACCGTTCATATAAGGTATGTTTCGAAGGTAGCCATCAAGCCATCGTCGCATAAATAGTATTTTAGCTAACAAAAACCATTTTTGATGAACACTATATAAACACTATCCTTGAGGCCGGCATTATAATCTGTAAATGTTAATTGAGATAATAAAAATAATCCGAATAAACAATCGTAATTGGAACGTAAGCAACAATGTATCCGTTTAATCCGCTATCGGTACTTCTATGTGGGGCTAGTAGTAAACAATTTCGCACGGTAAGTTTGTGGCGCCGTGGCTTAGTTGGTTAAAGCGCCTGTCTAGTAAACAGGAGATCACGAGTTCGAATCTCGTCGGGGCCTAACAGTGGTTTAACTTTTTGTATTTTTTTTTTATCATTTCACTGTCGCAACTCTTGAAACAATGTTTATAATGATTATGAGATAACGTCTTTATAAATATAGTACATTTTGCATAGATAAAGTATTGTTCAAACTTCAAACAATTGAAATATTGAAATCCTAGCATATTTTAAATTCTGAAATCATTTATTTCTGAGGAATTAAATAATATCTTTTTGTGTTAACCATTTAAAAAACATACAATAGTAAACTTTATGAAAATGTAGTACTTAAGGTTAATTTTAAACTGTAATCTTTGCCGGGTATAGTCGACTGTTGTGACGACGTTTTTCCAAAGTACACAGTTGACTTTTACATAATATGCTCATGGCGCATGCATGTGTAAAAAACAAATAATTCATAATTCATAAAATAAAACTATGAAAACGGATTATATCGCGTATATTGAATTTATAATACATCCCGACGTTTCGAACTCTTTACAGCGTTCGTGGTCAACGGGTGACTGAGGAAAAATTACAAAATGCAAAAATACCCACATACTAAAATAATGAACAATCATAGACTACAAACTTTAAGGCTGGTTGTACATGCAAAATCGGTTCATAAGGCTAGTTATACACTATAATTGTTTTTCAAGTAAAGATATATATATATACGCGATAAAAATAAAATAATAATTCATAATTTATTTATTGCATCCATGGTTTACATTTGGTGGTACATACATAGTAGGTTTCACATGGACCCTGGTAGGGCACAGCAATATTCTTAAATCTAAAGTATGCTAGGTATTAGTACGAATGTAATCATTATATAAATTAGGTCTTATAACAATGGTTAAGAGATTGTAATTTAAAATTATATTGCAACAAATTAATTAATGTCTTGGAAATATTATATATATTATTTGTATTGATTCGATATTTTGAATTCTAAATTTACCTTTCTTCGGTGCAGGTTGGCCAACGACTGGGCGAGGCGAGCGAAAAGGGAACGCCGTCACGTCGCCTCCAGAAACCCATTGAAAGCTCTCGCGGCCCGCACAGACTTGAGGGAGGAATACTCTCCGCCACCCTCCACTAACATCAGGGATCAACTCATCAAGGAGAAAGGTAAGGCTGTCTCGCCCCTTCATTCTTAAAACTTTGCAAACCTCTGTTAAATGTTTACTCTTCCTGACAAATGTCAAAATGAGAGGGACAAACGATTATCATTGATAAACAGACGTTTAAGAATAACGCCATCAGTGGCAAGCGTCCAGTTTCCAAAGGGTTTGAGCGGCGTGAAGCCAGGCCGCACACTCCGCACAGTCGCACGTCACGTCACGCCTATTATACAAACGCGCAATCGTAAACTTTATTGGAATTCACGAAGGTTTAAATTGCACAGTAACCGTGCTCGTTTAGCAGTCTAAGCATTACCATGTAGAGTCGAAGGCAAATCTAGACAAATGGCTCAAACATATGTGAACACGACTTTATTGTCTAAGGTGTAAGAGCGTACACATATTTTTGAAACTTTGGGAATGTATACGTATTTCTGCGTTTGACTGTACGCTCCGCTTGCATGCTGCATGCCATGCTACAAGCACCACTGCAGCGTAGCGTTCTTTTAGTTGTCATTCTTAGGTTCATCAACATACTGTGGGCCAACTGTAAGATATCCCTAATTTCACTGGAGATACAAAAAAATATTTAATCCCTTATTCTTATTATTTTGCTTATCTCTTTAAATATTTTGAAAAGAAAAAGTGAATGTTTACTTAGTTATTTTTTATTATTATTTACAGCAACGGCCAACTGCGGCTTAGCGGCCGAAGCGTTAGCGGCCCTGGCGACGAAGGAGGACTTCTCGAACGTGGCGCTTCGAAGCGCCTCCTCCACCGTCATCCCCAGCCAGGGCACCAAGTCCGTCATGCTGCTGCACGTCAAGGGTCGGAGGAGAGTGCAGGTACGTTACTCTTCGAAGCGCCTCCTCCACCGTGATCCCCAGCCAGGGCACCAAGTCCGTCATGCTGCTGCACGTCAAGGGTCGGAGGAGAGTGCAGGTACGTTACTCTTCGAAGCGCCTCCTCCACCGTGATCCCCAGCCAGGGCACCAAGTCCGTCATGCTGCTGCACGTCAAGGGTCGGAGGAGAGTGCAGGTACGTTACTCTTCGAAGCGCCTCCTCCACCGTGATCCCCAGCCAGGGCACCAAGTCCGTCATGCTGCTGCACGTCAAGGGTCGGAGGAGAGTGCAGGTACGTTACTCTTCGAAGCGCCTCCTCCACCGTGATCCCCAGCCAGGGCACCAAGTCCGTCATGCTGCTGCACGTCAAGGGTCGGAGGAGAGTGCAGGTACGTTACTCTTCGAAGCGCCTCCTCCACCGTGATCCCCAGCCAGGGCACCAAGTCCGTCATGCTGCTGCACGTCAAGGGTCGGAGGAGAGTGCAGGTACGTTACTCTTCGAAGCGCCTCCTCCACCGTGATCCCCAGCCAGGGCACCAAGTCCGTCATGCTGCTGCACGTCAAGGGTCGGAGGAGAGTGCAGGTACGTTACTCTTCGAAGCGCCTCCTCCACCGTGATCCCCAGCCAGGGCACCAAGTCCGTCATGCTGCTGCACGTCAAGGGTCGGAGGAGAGTGCAGGTACGTTACTCTTCGAAGCGCCTCCTCCACCGTGATCCCCAGCCAGGGCACCAAGTCCGTCATGCTGCTGCACGTCAAGGGTCGGAGGAGAGTGCAGGTACGTTACTCTTCGAAGCGCCTCCTCCACCGTGATCCCCAGCCAGGGCACCAAGTCCGTCATGCTGCTGCACGTCAAGGGTCGGAGGAGAGTGCAGGTACGTTACTCTTCGAAGCGCCTCCTCCACCGTGATCCCCAGCCAGGGCACCAAGTCCGTCATGCTGCTGCACGTCAAGGGTCGGAGGAGAGTGCAGGTACGTTACTCTTCGAAGCGCCTCCTCCACCGTGATCCCCAGCCAGGGCACCAAGTCCGTCATGCTGCTGCACGTCAAGGGTCGGAGGAGAGTGCAGGTACGTTACTCTTCGAAGCGCCTCCTCCACCGTGATCCCCAGCCAGGGCACCAAGTCCGTCATGCTGCTGCACGTCAAGGGTCGGAGGAGAGTGTAGGTACGTTACTCTTCGAAGCGCCTCCTCCACCGTCATCCCCAGCCAGGGCACCAAGTCCGTCATGCTGCTACACGTCAAGGGTCGGAGGAGAGTGCAGGTACGTTACTCTTCGAAGCGCCTCCTCCACCGTGATCCCCAGCCGGGGCACCAAGTCCGTCATGCTGCTGCACGTCAAGGGTCGGAGGAGAGTGCAGGTACGTTACTCTTCAAAGCGCCTCCTCCACCGTGATCCCCAGCCAGGGCACCAAGTCCGTCATGCTGCTACACGTCAAGGGTCGGAGGAGAGTGCAGGTACGTTACTCTTCAAAGCGCCTCCTCCACCGTGATCCCCAGCCAGGGCACCAAGTCCGTCATGCTGCTACACGTCAAGGGTCGGAGGAGAGTGCAGGTACGTTACTCTTCAAAGCGCCTCCTCCACCGTGATCCCCAGCCAGGGCACCAAGTCCGTCATGCTGCTGCACGTCAAGGGTCGGAGGAGAGTGCAGGTACGTTACTCTTCGAAGCGCCTCCTCCACCGTGATCCCCAGCCAGGGCACCAAGTCCGTCATGCTGCTGCACGTCAAGGGTCGGAGGAGAGTGCAGGTACGTTACTCTTCAAAGCGCCTCCTCCACCGTGATCCCCAGCCAGGGCACCAAGTCCGTCATGCTGCTGCACGTCAAGGGTCGGAGGAGAGTGCAGGTACGTTACTCTTCGAAGCGCCTCCTCCACCGTGATCCCCAGCCAGGGCACCAAGTCCGTCATGCTGCTGCACGTCAAGGGTCGGAGGAGAGTGCAGGTACGTTACTCTTCAAAGCGCCTCCTCCACCGTGATCCCCAGCCAGGGCACCAAGTCCGTCATGCTGCTACACGTCAAGGGTCGGAGGAGAGTGCAGGTACGTTACTCTTCATTTAATTCGTTCAACTCCGCTCCATCCGCTCTCAAAGCTGCGATCCCAATCCAATTTTAGAAATAAAATTTCATCACGAATTTCATATAAAAGTACACGATTGTTGTTGTTGTGTGGCATCTCTTCACGGTGCAGTTTCTATACCCGTATATAACGTTTTCTTAATATAGGACTAGGTCGAATTGTATTGAACTTAATTACAATTTAACTCGCGAATTGTAATCACTACACGCGACAGAACTCCAGTGTTTTAAACTGGAGACCTCCAAAAGTATTGTACCTATTAGGTATATTTTTGTGTGGGTATGATTGTCTAAATAAATATATGTTATGATGATTGTTGCAGACGAGATTGGTGGAGCCCGTGCACACGAGCGTGAACCGTGGCGACTGCTTCGTCCTTATCACGCCTGACCAGCTGTTCCTCTACATTGGACAATATGCCAATGTCATTGAGAGGTAAGTTGATTTGCAGTAACTGTATAGTATATGTTATCGTTAACGCCACTTTTAATATACTCTGGCACAGGCACTTTTTAAGTAGAAAAAGGAGGCAAATTAAAAAAACGTAGGCGCGAAGGGTTAATCTTCCTTAGAAATTTTGAATTTCGCGCCTTTTTCTGCCGACAAGTTGGGTGTGTTTCAGTATACTTTCTGCTTCGACGAGATATTTTTGTGAATAACAGACTTTCTGGCGCTGGTTTGAAAGGACGTGTAACTACTAAAACGCCTACTTCGATCTCAAAATAAGAGTCATCGTCTAACCTGGACAAACCTATACTGACATTGGTGATCGAAATTTTTTATAAAATTATTATGTAATTCGTTTAAATGTGCTTGTGTCCATTTTGGTCCGGGCTGTAGTTCCATCAAATAGTAAAAGTTGATATTATTAATAGAAAAATCATTCAGTTTATCAATTTATTTACGTCTGTGTTAAATCTTTACTGTTTGTTATTTATGGCGAACACAAAGTAAAGCGTAAAAATAGACTTTAGGAGTTGAGTTTCTACTATAAAATTCTCATGTTCAATATCTTTTTAGGAATCGTAGTACCGACGTGGCCCAACACATCCAGAACACCAAAGACCTCGGCTGCAAGAACTCCCCCACCATCATCAAGATAGACGAGCAGACCAAGAACTACTCCAACAAGCACTGGAACCAGTTCTGGTCGCTCCTCGGCGTGACCGAGGGTGTCGAGGACTACACACCTGTCGAGACAGGACACCCCGATGAGGACGAAATATTCGAGTCCTGCATCGTACAAACCAACATGTGCTATGAGGTTATGGACGATGAATTAATACCTATTAAGGAATACTGGGGCCAGATGCCGAAGATAGCTATGCTGAATCAATCAAAAACTATTGTGTTCGATTTTGGATCAGAAATGTATATTTGGTACGGCAAAAATGTCTCGTTAGAAAGCCGGAGGCGCGCTGCTCAACTTGCCCAAGAGTTGTTCGACGAGGGTTACAATTATGAAGAATGCCATATCAATCCTTTAAACGCTGCTACATATCAAGGTGCTAGAGAAGATAGGAGTAGTCCAGAGAAAACGTCGAAAGTCAGACCGGAATGGTCAATCATGTCCAAAGTCACTCAACACATGGAAACTATACTGTTCAAAGAGAAATTCCTCGATTGGCCCGATTATACCAGAGTCATCCAAGTGAAGCCCCAAGAGAACAAATCGAATAGCATAGAAATAACTCCATGCGACGCCGAAGAAATGTGGTCGAATGAGTACCAGGATCCAGATCTCACTTTAGAAGGATCCCACGTCGGCCGCGGCACGCAGTACTACGATAAGGAAAACATGAGACATTACGAAATCAAAACCAAATCCGTCTCGAAATGGCTTATTCAAGATAACGATTACCAGAAAGTTGAGAGTCATGCCGAAATCGGCGATTTTTTCTCGGGAGACAGTTATATTATCAGATGGGAGTACCAGATCACCGTTTCTGGTAGGGAACTTAATGGGAAACCGTCGAAACATGCCGTGACCGGGAGAGATCGCTGCGCTTATTTCTGCTGGCAGGGTAAAGATGCGTCATCCAACGAAAAGGGAGCCGCCGCGCTGCTTACAGTAGAATTAGACAAAGAAAAGGGACCTCAAGTGAGGGTAGCTCAGGGCAACGAGCCGCCGGCGTTCCTAAATCTTTTCCAAGGAAATCTAGTAGTCCATCAAGGAAAGAAAAACACCGATAAAAACAGATTCAAGCTTTTCGTAACACGAGGAAACCTCTCCAACGAAGCTTATTTACTTCAGGTTCCCTGCTCAGTCCGACAGCTCCGCAGTCGAGGCTCTGTACTTCTCGTCGACACAGAAAAAGGCCGCCTCTACATCTGGCACGGGTCCCGCAGCCTCAAACACACCAAGAGCATAGCTATCGAATTAGCCAACAAGCTGATCGCGAGAAAATCTAGTTACCTCTTCGGTGCTAACGTATCTAATGTTATTATCACTGAGGTTAAAGAGAGCGAGGAGCCGAAAGAGGTGTTAGAAGCGCTGGGCGTAGCGAACAAGCAGTACTATAATTCGGTGCTAAGTGGGGGGAAGGAGTCGGGCGGGGACGTGACCCCCAGACTGTTCCACTTCACGGACCTGGGCGGGCAGTTCGAGGCGCACGAGGTGCTGTCGCCGCTGCGGCACGAGCGGCTGGTGACACCCTTCCCTTTTGAACAAAAGGAGTTGTATTCGGCGTCGCAACCAGGTAATATTTTAAAGTATTCATTTTTTTCAATTTTTGTTAGTCTCATTTTTGTCAACAGTCTCTTCCTTTCAAAAAGTTTTTTGGTTGTAATGTGACAGCCCTATGGAATTGGGATTTCAAATAATATATTTTTTTAATTTTGTTTACACATTACTCTCAATATTTTCCATCGCATTGCTCTAACTGATAAATAACAAGTGATATTGCCTATCCGCTACCTTGTTCTTAAATCGAAGCGTATTTTACCGATTTACATGTGACATAATAGATACGTAGCTTTATTCTAAAGGTTTTCTTGTATTATTATTATTATATAGTGTTCCTTGGTCTGTTGTGATTAATACGGCTCAATGATATTTGTTAAAAAGTTTGTATATTCTTTTCATAAAAATAGTCGTTTTTTTTTTATTAATGTTTTCAGCTCTATTCCTGATGGACGACGGTGCGTCGGTGTGGCTGTGGCAGGGCTGGTGGCCGCGCGGGGAGGACGGGGAACTGGAACCCGCGGAGCGGAATACTGGTTAGTTACAGAATTTCAAAACTTGTTACAATTAGCTCCATGCATGAATTTATTTTTATTTTTGGATTCATAATTTATATCGTTGGAACACCGGAAATGATAATAATACTTTTGTAAACCTTAACATTATTTTATTGAAAATTTTTGAGCGGTTGAAACGCTCATAATTTTTGGCGCGAATTCGACAGAGCGTGATGACGTCACACGTTGGGCGGCCCAACACTAATGACACTAATCTGTCGAACGCGTGACGTCACGTGGCGTTTCGAGCGTTTCGCTCACTAGCTTTTCGCGGGCAAATTTTTGTACTTTTTATTTATAATTTTAAGCAATTAAATGGTAATTTAAAAACGGAAATGCATTTGTAACATGATATAACGGTAACAAACATCCGAATAAAACATATTTCGTTCAAATAAAAACTTCATGCATGAGGCTAATTGGTAAATCGGTTGGATTTTATTCGGAATAATACATAGTTCTTTATTAAGGAGTGAAAATATTTAATGTTGTTTCTAGAAGCCAATGAGAATTCACGGAATCACCTCGTTTTGGGTTGGATTTTCTTATTTAGAGCTTTAGAAACAGTTTCGTCTAGCTAGACTAATTAATAGAAAATTTAGCATGCAAACAATGTGACCTTATAAAATAATCTCAATTAGTCTGTATTAAATAAGTGAGAAAATGAGATCATTTCGGTACTTATTTCCATTTCGCTTAAGTGTACATAAAAAAAATAGAATAATATCTCTATGATATCTCTATTTACAATACTTACAAGGAGATTCCAAGCATAACTAAATTGTAAATTGTGAAATGTTTTAACCAAAAAAAAAATAAACAATTTTTTTTCATCTCTTCCCAGGCGTAGGAGCATTCGCGCTGCGTTGGCAAGCACTCCGCGCGGCGGCCCTGCGCAGCGCCGAGGCCTACTGGGCGGCCTCGCGCCGCACGAGGCCGGACGTCAAGGTCGTGGCCGCCGGCCTCGAGCCGCAGCCCTTCACCGACCTCTTCGACACCTGGGCCGAGCACGATGACGCCGCCGAGTCCAACATCGCGGTAAGCCTTAATTATGTTAGTAGAGGGTGGTGGTACTTTTATGTGGTAAAATATTTGCATATGTAGTTTTGTATCCATGGTTATAGTATTTTTCAAACTTGGTGGGTACCTACGCTGACAGATGTCATTTCAATATCATTTTGAGAGATTTGGCGTTTTAGGTTATAATTTATATGGAGATGACACCTGTTACCCTACCCATCGAGTTTGAAAAATACTGTAAAAGTATAGGGATGATAAGCTACTGACCTAATCATAGAGTTTTCAAGCCTAAAATCCACCTTGTTCACTTCTTCTAAGTGAAAAATAAAAGTTATTGGGCCAGTTAACAAAAGGTCGTCAGCCTCGGGTCTCAAGCTTTTACAAAATTATTTGACACTCGGGCCAAGTATGACGAGGACTTATTGGTGGTTAGCTTGTAGGGTGATGGTACTTTTAGAACTTTATAACTTGTACATTGAGGTGATAAGTTTGTATATTCGATGTCGATGGGATTCGTATTGAAGTTTAATTATTGTCGCCGCTGATGTCTCAAGACTCCATTGAATAAACGTTGTATTATACTTTAAACCTGACTTGAGTTTTCTAACAAGTGTAATCTATTGTAATATCTAAATGTTAATATCAATTCTAATGGCTCTGGTGAAAAAGAGTAGGTACAAAGTCCATTACATAACTTGCATGAAACTTATACCCTTTTTTGACACAATGGAAATTTAACCGTTCAGGTTACGTTACTACAACAGATAAATTGCCTATCGTATCATGGCATTTTTGGCTCATGTAAATCGTGTACATGTAATACGTGACAAACCAAGTATTTAAGATTATATAAGTAGGAAGATATTCCGTAATCTGATCCACTTTTGTATAACGTTACGAATGTACGGCTTCTCTCCTTAACTCCATTTAGACGGTTCAAGAATACTTCTAAATGGGGCTTTATGAATTATACATAGGCTATATTGGGTCGGCGTCGGTTCAGATCTATTCTAAACTTGTAAAAGGTATAACCAGTAGGCCGAGCACATGATTGACGCGACAGTATCTCGCCGCGAGATAGACTACCCGTCTTTTACTAACTGTATGAATTAAAGAGGGACGGGGGTAGTCTATGTCGCGGCGAGATACTCTCGCGCCAATCATGTGCTAGCCCGGCAGGTGTCATTAAACGGCGGATCGCGATTCGCGGTATTTTGTGCTGTACATTACATTCGCTTATTTAAAAACTCAAGTAGAAACGGACCGCGATGGTCATTTTATTAACACATTCATTGCCACCCAGCCACACATCCGCGCCAGGCCACAAAAATTTTGTCATATAAAGCTTAATACAGCGATCCCGACTATCGGTTCGTCCGGCTGGAAACGAAACCATAAAATACCCGATAGTCGGGTTTACGGCATTGAATGTGTTAAAACCGGATCCCTGAAGGAACTAATTGGTGACCCCCGGCTATAACCTTCTAAATCACAAGATGTATATTTCCTCACCCGCACCCGCACCCGCCTCCCGTTCTTGCCCCGCTCGCACTGTACCTACACGGCACGGCTCCGCTTGCAGCACGGCTACAAGGCGGGCGAGGCGCTGCGCGGCGCGGGCGAGCTGTCGCGGCTCACGTCGCGCGCGGCCGAGCTGCCTCTGGCCGCGCTGCAGCGCCGCCCGCTGCCCGACCACGTGGACCCGCATCATCTCGAGAAGCATCTGTCGACGCCTGATTTTTTGGTATGTACGGTGGTGGGGTGGGGGGTGTTGTATATTTTGTACAATTTATTTTTATTGCCGGTACGTTGACTTTGGCCCCGCCGTAGTCGAAGACAAATAGTAAGCTATACGAAAAACTGTCTGGTTGGTGTTAGATTCGATTACTATTGAAACCGAAAAATTATTGATTGGAGGATTTTTTTTAACTTTATGACTTTTACAGTTAATATAATAACTTTATAAATCCATCCTAATATTATAAATGCGAAAGTCTGTCTGTCTGTGTGTTACCTCTTCACGCTTAAAACGCTGAACCGATTTAGATGAAATTTGGCATAGAGATAGTTTGAGTCCCGGAGAAGGACATAGGATGGTTTTTATCCCGAAAATCATCCCTTAAGAAAGTGAAAAGCAGGATGGAATTGAGATAATTATGAAGTCCCTGCTCATTTGTGTGCATAACATTATCAAATTGAATAATTGCCATGAGAATTTTTCCCGGCGCTATACTTACTTTAACTGATGTTACTAAGTGCGCGCAGACGAAGTCGCGGGCAAAAGCTAGTATAATATAAATCCGATGTAACTTTAGCAAAACAGAAATAACCACCTAGTAGTCTAGTACTTTACTAATTTGAACATTTTAGAACAAAAGTATATCCGTATATATTTATGTATGTTACTTCGCATAGCTAAAATAATTTTACAGACAGGTAACAAGAAACTACGTCGACGTCGCAAGTAGCAACATAACTAACGTAGTTAGTAGTCGACAAGGTAGTAATTTGGGTGTCCAATTTGACTTATGGGCTTATAGAAATATAAATACAGAGAAACACCGAAGATCGGTTCCTCTCGTATGCTTTAAAATACGCTTAAACCTTATATGAGCTAGTTGTGCGTGAATCTATGACTATTTTCTATCACTTGTTTAATCCTTCTTTTTATTACTTATTATGTTACCTACTTATGTAAAACTGATCTAGGTTTGAAACTATATCGAAAATAGCTTACGAGCTAAAAAGGAGTCCTTATTATTCTTGTTATCCATTTTGAGAGGCCATAAAACATAGACAAAAGGACGCTAAAACTCGTTATATAGGGCTAAATAATGTAGTAGCAAGTTAGATAACTAAAGTAGATGGCCCTATACGGAGTGCACGGCCAAGAGCAAACGTTGGATTATCTTTTTAACACAAATCGCATGGCGCCTTATCTGCGTCAGCTATTAAAACTGCGGCTACAATATTTTTCATCTTTTAAGCGTCTGATGTCCCTTATGTGCTTCTCAGTCGATTGCTTTACAGTTAGATTAAACAGTAACATACGTGTTATCATTACAGGAGGCTTTCGGCGTGACCAAAGAAGAGTTCGCGGTGCTGCCGGCGTGGAAGCAGACCAACATGAAGAAGGACGTCGGTCTGTTTTGACCCGGCGGCGCGCGCGCCGGCTGATGCCGTCCCGGACCGGACCCGGACCGGACCCCAGACCCTTACCGGACCCCGGACCCGGACCGGACACCGGACCCGGACGACCAGCCGGACCTAAATTAACCGCGGCGGTCACCTATCATACTTTCGAAATTTTTTGTCGGAAGCTAAACTTTCAGAAGGATTACAAATCGTATGTATTGCCTTCTACACCTTAAATTTTTTTTAATGTTATCATTGGAGAAAGATATTTCGAAATATGGATAGGTTGCCGATCGCAATAGTCTAGTAATTTTGTACATCCACAGTTATTTCGTACTTTTCTACTTGTACCGAATATCGTTGAAGGATTTGATACAATAATCGTAAAGGCACGCTTTAAGTCTATAGTTCCGAGTGTCGTAATTTTATACTAACGGAATGAAAACTATGTATTCTGTCTCGTGATATTTTGATGTAACCGCCGTAGACCGTAGTACTTAGGTTTGAAACACGGATTTGTATCGGAATTGCTTAGCGGCCGATGTCGTGGCCTCTTCGTGTAAATAATTGTTTTATTCCATATTTATTTTTAAATTTTGTTTAATTTTATGAATTATTAAAAACGCAATATTCACTTTTTTTATTTTATATGAATTTGTAATTAATTAACAATATTTTTAATCGGATTCCTTAATTATTGTTATGTTTAACCGCCGACGAGAGATGGCATCGAATTGTTAGCAGTGATATTTACGATAAGATAGCGTTGTGTCAGTGCGTTTTGCCAAAGAGTTTGAGCTCGGACGACGGTCTGAACCACGAGGCGGTTTTCTGGTCAAGTATGGTTATCGGTTATAAATCGCTAGGTATACAATGTATTTCTACTACTATTATACGCTTTAGGGTAGGGTCCTGCGTCGACGGAGGCGCGGCTATTCGGCATTGTGATATTAACTTGTATACCGTTGATTCGCCTGCGAATTGTTTTGATAATTCGGTACGCGCCTCCGCCCCTGCAGGTTATATTTTAATACATCACATATCTAATCTACTCATTAGCTACTCTTTTATACCGTGCTGTTAGGTGGACCATTGTAAACCGTTTTAATATTACTAATCTTATAACGTTCCCTTAATTTCCGTGCTTTTGGCTTAGCTTGTAGTGAACTGACTATACTCGTCCTACATTGACGTAGCCTGTGACTATCTGTTGCCAAAAAGCGCGAAATGAAACGAATTTGACTAAATTTTGTCTTTCGAACGATTAAGGTTTGTACTTTAATTTTAACGCTGTTGCTATGTTGTGTACAATTTTAGAAGTTTATTTTTTATATCTAGCTTTATTACGTACGTAAATGTATTTTTAAATGGTGAACCATCTGAGCGACTTGTGATATTTACTGGGTCTCGACTGAAAAATATGCCAGTATTTGTAATGAAGTCGGTTTCTGCCAATGAGTAGAATAACTCTAATGATCGAGTCATACTTTAATGAACTATTTGGATCTACGGAATAATCTGTCGCCATGTAATGTCAGATGCATTTACGGCCGGTACTCTGCGGGCCTACCGTGACATATAGACGTATCTCTCAAATCCAATGTTTAATGTTTTGCTTTGGTTGTGTTACTTATAATATTATTATTGTATTTGAGATTTATTTTGTATAATAATGGTGTAATAAATTGATAAAATTGATTTGTGTGTTTTTATATTTCTCCCTTTCAAAACTAAAACATGCATAAAGTTTGTCACAAGTTAGCCTTCAAAGCAGTAGAGCAAAGTAAAAAAACCGGCCAAGTGCGAGTCGGACTCGCGCTCGATTAATTGTGACGTTATCTATGAAATCTGGACCTTTTGTCGAGGGCGCTTACGCCGCACTGCGAGCGCAACGTTGTATTTATATGTAACGTTTTCAACCAAAAGGTATACCACATTGTCGCTTGTCGATAAGTTAGATTTCTAATTTAATCTATATGGAAATAGCGCCTTACTGACAAGCGACAATAAGTACTCTTTTGGTTGAAAATGGCACATATATTTTATATGGCCTCCTAAGGCCCAGCCAAACAAAAAAAAAACAAAGTAAGCCACTGAATTTTGAACCTATAGTGCCGGGAATAGAGTTGATTTTGTTGCAAAATGATATATTTACGGCGAGGGTGTACATTGAATCCTGAACGAAGCGAAGGATTCTATAGTTGAATCCTGAGCGTAGCGAGGGATTCAATAATAGAATCCTAAGCGTAGTGAGGGATTCAAGTGTTCACTCCCAAGGTGGAAATAATTTTGCTACCATGTGGCACCTACTGCTTTTCACATCACCTATGAGGAAATTACATACATATATTAGGTTTCAAAACATTATTATTATAAGCAAAGATCGATACGGACAAAGTGCCAAAAATATGTATACACGACCTTAGTATAGGTACATACTTCTGGCACTTTGTCCGTATCGATATTTTCAGACGTGACTGTACTGACAAATTAAAAGTACCTACAGCTCATAATTATGTACCTAATATCTTTTCAAAGACAGCAGCAAACACCTAAAATGATAGAATGAAAATCAAGTACATTATTTTTGTAGATTTTTCTAGTAACAAATTAGCTCTTACCCCTTTGAACCAAATCTTCGGAAGAACACTATGAAGACTGATATCACTTATATTTATTATTATAAAGTTATTGATTTAAACTAAGTATTTACAAATTTATACACAATACAGAACCGCATAATTATGCTTTGTGAAATATTTGTACAAAACTTTTTAAATATAAACTTTTTAAATTGCATAGATAAGTATGGCTGCGTTTAAGGAGACCTAAAATGTCAAAATAAAGATTAAATTATTAAACTAATGTTTTTTTTACGTTTCTTTGTAAATATTACGCAAATTAATTAATTTACTTAATTTAAATATGCTATTAATTAATTTAAAATACGCTAATTACATTTATTGTTTACAATTACAACAAGATATTATTTGTTAGAAAAATAGTATGCACGTAATCGATTATAACATAATATAATAAATTATACTGGCAATAAAATGTCTTTGAACAGAAAAGTGCCACTTTGATCCCTCCTGGCAGGGAAGAAAAGTTCCCTTTTCGAATAGGTGATGTGAAAAACATTGTGTCCGGGGGTAAGAATATTGCAAACTCGAGTCTTTAATTAACTCCAGCCTGCGGCTGTCGTGAATCTAACGACCATGTTTCCAATATTTCACTTATACCCATAGAAGAGAGGAACATAAATAAATGAAAACATGATTTTGTCGTTTACATTTACTAATCTCACAGTAATATTTACAAAATTGCACAAAGTGTTCTTACACATACGACAATTAACTTATTTACATGAATAAAAAACATTAAATACAACTTTCTACGGCATTTAAAAGGACATTCCATTAGGAAGTGCTTTATAAAGCCACGAAATTAAAAGAAAAAGCGATGGAAGAAACCTTCGTCAGATTCTTCTGAATCCTCATTCTCTTCAATTACTTCTTCTTGCCTCTTAATTTCCTCCTCTTCGTCGCTTTCGAGGATATTAGCTTCTTCTTGTGCCCTCTTCCATTCTTCGTCTTGTTCGTTGTAATCGTACTGTAGGATAGACCGCTTCTTTCGGCTCTCTTCCTGTTCTTCAGCCTCTTCTACATTTTCGCCTTCTTGTCTCTTTAAGGCTTCCTCATTCTCCACTTCTTCAACTTCTGTTTCCTCTTGCGCTGACCGCTTCTTGCGAGTTTCTTCCTGATCTTCGATTTCATCTTCGACCTCTTCTTGCCTCTTTAGAGCTTCCTCATCTTCTTCTTCATCCTCTAGATCTTCTTGCCTCTTCAAGGCTTCCTCATCCTCCACATCTTCATCTTCTGTTTCCTCTTGCGCTGACCGCTTCTTGCGAGTTTCTTCCTGATCTACGATTTCATCTTCGACCTCTTCTTGCCTCTTTAGAGCTTCCTCATCTTCTTCTTCATTCTCTAGATCTTCTTGCCTCTTCAAGGGTTCCTCATCCTCCACATCTTCATCTTCAGCTTCCTCTTGCGCTGACCGCTTTTGGCGAGTTTCTTCCTGGTCTTCGATTTCATCTTCGACCTCTTCTTGCCTATTCAAAGCATCCTCGTCTTCTTCATCCTCTACATCTTCCTCTTCCTCTCCTTCGATATCTTCCTGTTGTTTTTTGCGGCTTTCTTCTTCTGGTTCCTCACCGTCGACATCCTCAGTTTCCTCTTGAGCACGCATTAAGGTCTCTAGTTCTTCTTGTTCAGATTCCTCGTCAAGTTCTTCCTGGAATCTAAGTGCGTGGTTGCGTTCATAGTCTTCACCATCATCGTGCTCATGGTCATGATCGTGAACATGGTCGTGATCATGGTCATGGTCATGGTCGTGCTCATGGTCGTGGTCGTGATCTTGATCGTGGTCGTCTTCGTGCTCGCGATCGTGGTCATGATCGTGATCATGGTCGTGATCTTGGTCATGATCATGGTCGTGATCGTGGTCATGATCATGGTCGTGATCGTGGCCGTGTTGATGGTGGTGATTGTGGTCATGGCCGTGATGGTGGTGATCGTGGCCATGGCCGTGATGGGGGTGATGATGATCATCCACGTCGAGTCGCTCCTCTATGTTTTCGATCAGCTCCTCTTCAGAGTTGTCTTGTAATCTTGCCTTCAAGAATTTGATGACAGCATCTGCTTCCCAATCTTCACCAGAGCCCGGTTCTTCTACTCGGTCTTGATCTTCAGATTCTTGTTCGGGTTCTAGTTCAGACTCGGGTTCTTGTTCAGACTCAGGTTCTGGTTCTGGCTCAGGTTCTGTCTCAGGTTCTGGTTCAGGTTCTGGTTCAGGCTCTGGTTCTGGTTGAGGTTCTAGTTCTGATTCAGGTTCTGGTTCTGGTTCAGGTTCTGGCTCTGGTTCTGGTTGAGGTTCTAGTTCTGTCTCAGGTTCTGGTTGAGGTTCTGGTTCTGGCTCAGGTTGCTCAGGTTCAGGTTCTGGTTCAGGTTCTGGCTCCGGTTCTGGGTCGGTCCGGCAGCTTGCTGGTGCTTCTGTCCAATCGCACACCTAAAAAGAGGATAAAAAAATTAGATAGTTACCTACTTATCGTTATTATGCATGTAACTTCGACGTCTTAATTTAGTTTACAGATAAGAACTATTTTGACTGTCAAAAGCATAAGTCATTAAAAGTCAAAATAACCAATAAATAGGTACATTTGTTTTGTGTTTCGTCCCATTTAATAATTTAAGACCACGTCAAAGTCCCAGCAAATCTCATCAATCTTGTTGAAAATAAGTACAACAGATATTTTAACTACAGTTACTTTGCACTCTTGTAACTTCAGAGATGCTTTGCGCTCTTGTTTCTGAGTCTGTACCTGTAGTAAATGCTGTAGTGTGTTTGTGTCGTAGGAAGTGATTTTGTCTACCTGGCTCCACGCGGGCAAACCATTAGGTAATGTCACTCACTGTTATTACGTACTGAGCCACTTGCACCATTCTCTAACCCGGGGTAAACTGGTTAAACCTGGAGTTACTATGGTTACCAGTACAATTTGACACTAGGTTAACGGTTAACCCCGGGTTAGTGGGATGGTGCAAGTGACGCAGTGTAGTTAATTAGTTAATTCAGCCGTCGACTATTCGCAGCACACAGTTTACACACAGTGTCTCCTATCGTTTGAAGAATATGTTACTCGACAATACCCAGGTAGCAAAGTGACGTCATCGACGTAATAATGACGTAATTATGGCGTCATAATGACGTCGCTGACGTCATAATGACGTATAAATGCTGTTAGGGTAGATTCAGCACATATATACCTGTTCCAATTCGTTGAACCAGGAGTCTTTTGGGCATTCCATCAGGTAAGCTCGGCCGGCGTAGCATTGGTAGTACGCGCTGCAGCCTTCGGTGCTGGCTATGCGTAGGAAGTTCTCCTGTCCCGCGCATAGCGTCTCCGGATCTCGTCTCAAGGAGATTGAGAGAGCCGAGGCGCTGGCCACCGCCAGAGCGCACAGGACTAGTCTTAGAGCTACTGGAAGGTAAAATAATATATATTAACTGTCTGTGAAGACCATTGTCTATAATGGTAGGCGTACATTTAGACATTGGTATAAATAAAATAGATCGACATTTCAGCGAAGTCCGTAAAGTGGAAAACATCTAAGAAAAAAAGCAAGCATTGTCATAATCAGATGGCAATTGGACATGAAATGGATATGGAGTGATACTCGTAGCAGGGGCTGTAGGCATTCATTATTTATGAAATTAGACTTTTCTGGTATGCACCATACTGTTTTTTCCTTGTGAGTTTGCCGTTTCTTTGTGTGTTCTGTTTGTATTCCTTTAGGAGTACATTTTCTACACTTTTTGCTTTTATAGGTAAGATAAACAGGTAATCCCTAATTTTATACCCACCCAGTCATAGGCATAGGCACCCAGTTTAGGTTTTAAAGATTGTGATTGTCACCGATATTGCTTTATTATCAATATTTTGCACGAGTAGCAACAGTTGAGTAGGCTTCACTCACCCTAAATAAATAGCATTAAGTACGTGACTTCGGTTTATTTGTAAGGGCACTGAAACGCGTCTAAGGCGAGAGATCCGGTATCAAACTCCGCAAACTATTATTAAATTATTTGTCGGTATAGGTGGGTACATAATAATTTCACAAAATCTCCAAAGATATACCGATAAGATAATATTGCCAATAAAATCACATATAAGACCTAAGAAGATTAAAGGATGACTCACGTTAGACCGGGCCGTGTCCGGGCCGGAGCTTCCGGCGCTTCGTTTTCTATGGAAAGCAACACGTGTTCACCTGTCATGTCATATTAGAAAAGTAAGCGCCGGATGCTCCGGCCCGGACACGGCCCGGTCTAACGTGAATCATCCTTAAGTCAACCGGTTTTTTTTAAAAATAGGTATACCCTGCATTAACAAATTATTATTTAATTTTAATTAAAGTATGACTGCATTGCAGCTGTAGAACTAACAAAAATGTACACTTGTTCAGTATGCATACGTTTAGGTATCTAGTTTTAATAGGTTCCACGCAAACAATTAGGGCCACTTGCACCATTAACCCGGGGTTAACCGGTTAAACCTGGAGTTACCATGGTTACCAGTACAATTTGGCACTGGGTTAACGGTTTAACCGGTTAAGCCCGGGTTAGTGGCATGGTGCAAGTTGCGCTTAGTGTTCTTAAAACTTTAATTAAAAGAACTTCCTTTAAAAATAAAAGAAGTATGACTGCTACTGTACTGGTCAATAGTTTTTATATTTTAATGTGGATCAATAGTTATAATAATTCAACTAAAATTATATTTAATTTGTATAGCTGTAGTATTATATATATATTTATTTATTTTATATTTGATTCGTATAGCTGTTGTAATTATATTTAAGTTGTATTTGTTGCGCTCTCTCGGAAGGGTTTCCACGGAAGACCAGCGTCGGGGGCCTCATAGGTTCCTTGACATGAAGCTGAGTGGAGACCATTTCAGGAACGCTTTATAACCAGCAATCTATGTCAGTGTTATTAGTTAAGATTTAAATTAAGCGTTTTTGAATAAAGCATCTTCTATTCTATTCTATTCTATAAAATTAAGGTTCCATGAATTATTAAACGTAAGTTAAAACTACGTTAACCGTGCTTCCTCTGAATTAGCACAACATTCTTTGTGAAAGCATAAAGTTTTAGCTCTGCAAATGCCAGGAAGTTTGTTACAAAGTGCAAAGTAGCCGAGTTATTATCTGGTATCTTTCACATGATAGATCAAAGAAGTGGTTTACAGAGGGAACACTATTTCAGGTAATTAGTAAAAACATTAGTACTCTTTTTAAACCCGACAATACACAGAAATTGTTAAAATATCACAAAATATTATCATTAATCTGCTATCCGTCTCATTTTTCTTTGTTTCATCATTCGATTATTTCAAGAGGCAACGCACTCAGATAAAGAAATGCCAAGATACAATGCGAAACTGTTGCTTCAAAGATAAAACCCACAGTAGCTAGATTGTGTGAAGTATACCTACATCCTTTGGATATATTAACAATTTGTTACTTAGTGAATTCTAAAGCGTATTTTGATGTAGGTATTCTACCGGTACCTACCTAAGGAAACATTTTGGGTCGGCTTTTATCTAACATTGACTGCTTTTGAATTATATAATGATATAACGACTGGACATGATGAAATTCAAGACCGCAATAAAGAAAGGGTATTAAACATAGACATACGTCGTAAAGACCGGCCTTACGAGCACTACGAATGGGGCCGATACATTGGAGTCAAAATCGCATTTAGTTACACCAGCGCGCTCAGTCGTGTGGCGAATTGCGCAGTGGAAAGGCGTCGGTGTTCGGTCGGAATTGTATGCATGCACTTTGTTTACACCAATGGTGACGCCTTTCCACTGCGAAATTCGCCACACGACACGTAAGGCCGGCCTTTACGAGTTAATTTGGGGGCACGGCAGTGCCCCCGCCAAGACGAGCAAAGCGAAGCTCACGGGCAGTACCTACCTTTTCTCGAAGCGCTTCGTCGTTTTTTTGAACCCTCATAACTTGGGTCTAGGACTAAATAGCCGTCACATGGGCGTAAGGTGAAATTTATTCGCTATTCATTATTTTTTATCTTACAATAGTTTTGGTAGTAACGAAACGGCCAAGCTACATATTTTGACTAAGGTGTAGAGTTTGTAAAGTTAGGGCTTGTAGAGTTATAAAAGCTTGGCTCTACAAGAGATCTGATAACTTTGTGACATTGCGAACCTTATGGTTTCGTCTTGGCAACATTTTACATGAAAATGTTTTTGGTGGAATATATATGTCTATGATATTAAACGATTAAGAGGGTAGATAATTGAGTGATTAAAATGTGTGGGAGTCATTCGACAGTATTTGGTTTTCGAGGGGACAAATTAGCACTTTAAAACTTAGCTATACGTATTGTACGTATTGTATGTTCACGTTAAAGTGTACTCTGGCAAAGTCAAATTGTTCAGTAGAAAAAGTTTCGAATTTTAAAATTTTAAAATTTGTAAAAGTACGATCCTTCGCGCCTACATTTTTCCAATTGAGCGCCTTTTTCTACTGACAAAGCTGCCTTGCCAGGGTATAGGTATTTACTACGTGACACTATTTTAAGTCGATGTAAAAGGTTTTTTCGTAAACTGACTTTATATTTATTTATCCAAATATCTTAAACAATTCATCAAAAATTTCTTAGCGCTCTGACGAAATGTATAACATGCTAATTTCACTGGCATTCACATTTAGTTCAAGCGTCAAGCATCGCTACAGGTATGCCACCATTGGTCGAAGCCACATACTTAATATATTTGGGGCGTTTGGGGTTTAAACTTGAAACCCTGAGGCCGTGGAGGCCTAGCACGTGTAGCCTCTATATAAGGAGTTGTCAAAGCGCTTTATAAAAATTTCGTGTGCGGTATATGCCCAATATTACGCTTACTTGGGCACCCTAGACGCCTTGGGACAATCTTTTATTTACTTATGAGTTTAAATTTAAGTATTTTATTTGTGTTTTACCCACTTGTTTCGTTGCACAAAATAAACATTTACTCCGTTTGCACTTAATAAAAGCTATTGTAATCAACTTTCGGCGTAATGCAAATTAAAAAGGTAATAAAATATATAAACAAATACTTACATTTCATTTCGACCGCAATGCACCCCTAAGCGATCCGCGGCAGAAATAAGCTAAACTGATGGAGGAGGTGAATTTTATCGAGATCATTATATCACAAGAGGCTGATAACGTCAGAGCAGGTACTCTGATACTGTCGATCACCGCTATCTGTTTAGCCCGGGGTCTGCATGCGACTGAATAGTTGCGACCGTTCTGTAGTTTTGCGACTGGACGGAAGTCGGGTTTTATTCAGGATGGTAAAACTGGGGTTGGATAGAGCGAGACATGCAATGAATAGTGTTACTAATTATAGTGTTGGCAGCAGGCCTCACGTGTAGTGCGTCAGAGTACGTCACTTATTCGGTATTGTAGGTACCAGTATTCTTATTAGTTCCTGTGGTATTGTTCATTGCAGTTGGTCAGCTGTTCCTTTTTGATTCTGTAAAATATATTGCACTTTTTTTACTAACTGCTAGGTATGGACATATGTTTCTGAAATAAATGATATGAATTGAATTGAATAAACAATAAAGCTGAACAGATTATCTTCCTACGCATATTATGCCTGAATATGGCCATGGATAATATATAGGGTGCGTTCAGTATAGATCAAATCTTTGTGATGCGAGTCTTGATTGTCACCTGACGAAATGACCTTAGAAACTAACGTTGACGCGACACCGTTTAAGTATAAATCGCAATAAAGAAACAACCGCCTAAACCAATTTCAGTGATCGGTCATCGTGCAAGCATCAGGCGCAGTTTGGTGACCTTGGAGCAATCATGACATACACACAGGCATCATGTGTCATAGACATGATTCGGCCACGTTAGCGGTGTTAAGCCGGCCTAATCTAACACTTTCTTTCCTGAATTTGTGTTTATCAATAGATCTGAGTTTCTTCCTAAGACAAATTCGTTTTCACGAATAAAGAAAAAACTCGCTTCGTCATTAAATAATAATAAGATATATAGTACAACTTTACTAGGGACAAAATATTTTTTATTTTATTTGTGTTTTTAAGTAGGGAGTAAATTGTAAAAAAAATGCGTTAGCCGCGTCAGCCGAAGACACCGATTCGATTCCGGCCTCGGCCATCGGAGGGCTTGGTCAGTTTTTCTTTAGTAATATATTAGCAATGTTCGGGGCAGACAAATTTATTTGTCTAACCCGAACATTTATATAAACTAATGTCTGGTAGTTTCGGTTTTTGTTTAATGTTTATTGTCCACGGCACGACACGCAACGCAACACTAACAAAAAAAAAGAAATGTAATCGCGTTAGACCCGTTAGTAACATTAATTAGCATACTTACAAACATTTGAACATTGGATACTGATGAACCTATGTGTCTACGTATGTCTATTCTTTGTATCTAAATCGTACCTACTCAATAACGAATCGCATTTTATCGGGGAGTGCTCCAAAGAATTGTTCCGAATAATCCCTGTCGCTTCTTTCCACCATCGCTCTACGCGACAACATTTCCCTCTTCACCACTTAGATGGTTGGCAGTCCTTAACTGTGCGTTTCTCCAGAAACTTCCTACCTCGCACAGCTAAAATATGGAACGCCCGCGGTATTTCCGGATCGATAGTACGAGCTTCAAGAACAAGCGCACCTCTCATTTGCACTTGCAACCAGTCCATCGGCGATCGTAATTTATTTTATTTATTAATTTATTTTAACAATATATTTACACGGCATTACATGCATCCATCGACTCGCAAAACCTTAGACATTCCCGGCACTCAGTTGCCCATCTCCACGCAACCAAGTCACATTCAAGTGCCGATGTCTATGCGATACAGGGATGTTGCGGATGTCGATATTTTGACATCCGCGGGCGCGGATTTTTTTAGGCTGTCGAGATTAGGCACATAAAATCCGTCAAATATTACACTAAGTATTTGAACAAGAATATAGGTGCCCCACAATCGCATTACTATACTAAAGTCCAAATAAAACAAACTTTTCACTTCTTGTCGCTGTCCGTCATCGTCATAGGCTAAAGTGCTCGATCGACGAATCACAAAGACGAAACGAGATTCCTATTGGCTAATGACGAAATTACCTAGCACTTACACCGCCGCTAAGACGTTCCTGTACCTTCCTGTTCCGCATCCGCATTAAGCTCCGCATCGATTTTATGCGGATGCGAATATTCGTAACATCCCTGATGCGATACCGTGCGCGCCGCCGTCACTGCCAGCAGTGGGCGACTGGGCGCGCTCGCGGTCTCAAATTGACTTTGGCACATCTGGAACATACAGCCGTCAGCCTCGAGCCACAAGCTCCGGGCATTCGGATTCGCCACGCAGTATGCGACAAGCGGTGGTCAGCAGTTTGTTGCTTACCATCAAGCGATTCGTCTGCTCTTTTGCCTCTCATACAAAGATAAAAGATAAAATCTATACCTCTTGCGCCTTGAGTGAGGCCACATAAACACGTGTCAGGTATAGATGATTTACATATGATACTTTTTTCCCAGTGTATCGTTAAATTTATCATTTGTCCTCTAACTCTAAATTCTACGACTAAAATCAAATGACAAATGGGGAATTCCTACATACGTCGATAATCTCACTTATCAATGTGCAGTTCTAAACCACTTCAAATGAACATTGAAGTACCGTTGCATAATAGTAGTTTATAGTTTGTCAAATCTTACTATCTTTGCCTTACACTATATAGTTACTAGCACCCAAAAGAAAAGGATGAGTATAGTTTTTTTTGTTCTTATTTACTGACTGGTTTGACCAACTATAACCACCTGAGACCCCTTGTTCAAATTTATGTACATTTTCCACAATCTATTCTCAAATTTTATTGACTTAGGGTTCTAAAAAAAATAAAACAACTGCCTCTGGGTCTTAGTAATTAATAAACAATAACAATAATATATCTTTATACAGCAATTGCACGTCAACGAGATGAAGATGCTGAGATGGGCAGGCGGAGTAACTCGTTTAGACAAAGTCCGCAATGAGTTTGTGCGAGGGTCGTTCAAAGTAGCTCCTATAGATGCCAAGGTGAAAGAAGGACGATTACGTTGGTACGGGCACTTAATGAGGCGTGAAGAAACTCATCCCATAAAACGGGTCCTTAATCTCCCAGAACAGCCGAAGGGACAAGGCAGGCCACCTTCTACATGGTGGTCTAACGTGCAAAGAGAGGTCCAGAAGCAGAACATTAACCCACAGGCAACCCGAAATAGAATTCTTTGGCGCAAATGTACGGGAAGACCCGACCCCAGATAAACTGGGATAAGGGTAGGACAAAGAACAGAATATATCTTTATACAATTTAGACAATTAAATGGAATAGCATACTTGGCACCACTTACACCGTCCCACTAACCCGGGGTTAATCGGTTAATCCGTGATCCCAGTGTCACCGGTTAACCCCGGGTGAGTGAATGGTGCAAGTGGCTCTTAGATACTAAATGAAAATGTCATTTGTGAAAATGTTTTACTAACTAGGTAAAAACATTAGAAAAATTCTTTTCCCCTCACTAGCTCGGAAAGCCGTCTTTTATCCTTTAAAACAAGCGCGGGAAAACGCATTTTATCCACTAGTGGGGAAAGTAATTTGACCTTGAATGGAGCGTGTTTAAGTAGCTTGACAGATAACAAAACGTAAAACGCTCATAACAATGGTTCGTTCGATATTAATTATCATCAAATAAATGGTTTGAGAATCTAATAAAAAATACCAAATTTAGCTTTATTTAATAATTTTAAGTTCCATAAGAAACGTTAGATTTTTTATAGTGATGTTAAATATAATTCTGAACGCACAAGTTGAGTCGATGCAATTTCAAAACGCATCGTTGACATTTCATACGTCAGAACAGAAATGTCAACATTGTCAACAAATTTTTTACTTAAAAACACTTCTCACCGACTCACGTAAAAATCAGAATTTCCAGTGTTTTCTGTTATAATATCGTACAAAAATAAGTGATTCCACTGATGAAGATGATCTAACGCCTGTGGATGTTGCACTTTCCTCGCTATAGTGAGGGGAAAAGTTTTGTGTTACACACGGGTGCAAATGTATTTTACTTCTCGTGTGTTGAAATACAACTTTGCACCCTTGTATAACAAATAACTATTTCACGTAATTTGACTACGATAAGTTGTCGCTTTGATAAACACACTTGAAGATATGAAATATTTCCACCGTTACTGTTCCAGTGCGTCGATTCTAGAAAATTTATATCTCTAATAATGGGTTAGTTATCTTTAAGTCTTCAAACTGAGGGGGTGCTCGAGCAGGTTGTGCGGCGTGAGATGCATGTCATAAATTTGTATGTTATACAGTATGTGAGCAGCCTCAGTGCAGTGCAGGCAGGGTGATTTGGAAGTTTGACGCTAAGCTACACGCCCCGCCGAACGCTGCGCTGGACGCTCGCCACTGAGGCAGTCTTCACATTAACGCGCTGGCCAACCATACAACCACACCATACCACAACTATACCATACACAACCACACCAACATACCAACCAACCACCATAGGTGGGAACGAAAGGTCCGATCGCTGTGTCTCGCTCCAACCTATGGTTGTCGCCTTAGCCGAAGCCAGTCGCGCAATGTCGTGGCCAGGCCGTGAATGCGAATTTGCACGTCGCTCTGGTGTGCGAGCGGAATTACCTGTAAACTGTCTATTATGCTACTTGAAACTTCAATGCACTTGTGCACTATGTAAGATTTGAAAGTTCGAGTAAATATTATCTGTGTCCCGCCGAGTTTGTTGCCGGTCCCATAGTTATTCTAGTTCGTTGCATATTGGGATACCCTTCTCCAATTGAGGGGGGATTTAAATCTTCTCGAGGCAGAGGTGTAGGGTTAGAGCCGGCGTACCTTTATTGTAATATGCCTACTTGAATCTGAATTTTTATCTTATCTCTATCAAAAATTACGTGATTCGTGAACATATCACAGACGTTTCCGAGCCATAAAAACATACAAAATCGCCACCTGGGTGTATCTTTAAATAGGACCTTTGGTAACTCAAAAAGATCCTGAGACCAATGATTCGAACGTACACTGACATCAAAATTATATATTATAAATGATGTCATTTAGTGATCATTCGCATGTGCTTTTCGCTCGTACTTGTCCGTACATGTAATGGCGCGTGCGAGACGCACGGGCCAATGAGAACGAAAGGGCATCATTGTGATGTCTATTTAGATGTAAGTTTGCTTGAACTGGCAAGCTAAATATTTGGTTCAGGGTAAAGCAACTTCAGTAAATCCAACAAAAAAATAAAACCTAAACAAAACCTACATTTTAGTATTGCTTCTAGACTACAGCCACAGATGTACGGTATTCTTTTCTTGTGAAAAAGTAATACATTTCCTATTATTCCTATAGAAAAGACAAAAGGCCGGCCGCAGATAGATCTTCTGCAATTTGATGTTTCTTGATTGTAATATTTTGACTGCTTGAATAAAAGCGACATCTATTTATTCAGAATTAATTGCACAAATGGGGATAAATATAAATGGGTATTTCAGGTACTTGTGTACAGTGATGGGTACAGTGACAATAGTATGAGATTCTTAGCGACTTATTGGATTAACGTGGAACTACGTAGTTTAACTAGGTGGTGTAAGAGTCGAAGCTTATATCAAGGCCTACTTGTAGACCTACGTCAATAAGGAGTGATCGCTTACCATCAGGTGATCCGTCTGCTCGTTTGCCTCCTTTATCATTTAAAAAAAATTATGGCCACTACATGTTTTGGGAGAGGTTACGGTATTGTCCTGGAGATCCTTGAAGAAGTTTTTTGTCTAAGTTCTATCACTTTTGTCTCTCATGATGATGATATTGATGATCCTTTTGAAGCATGGCTCACCCATCACACTTACAGTATACAGTTTAGGAGAGGATCTTTGGTATTTTGTAATTTGGTAGGAATGGCATCTAGGTCTACTCCGCTTTCGAAGTTATGCGAGCATCTTATTTTATTTAAAAAAAAATGGTACAAATAAAATTCATTTATTTCGGACAATATGCAATCCATAGGTACGAATAAAACTTATAACGTAACACGCACACATATGACGTAACAGTTTATTAAATTAAATAGGTACCTTAAACGGTTTGATTTATTTCATTAAAAATGTCAAACACGTGATTTTTCATAAACAATCGCAACAACAGCGATGCGTCATTCAGTTAGTGTTTGTTTAAAACATTTCTGTTTACAAATTAAAAACTTTAAGCTGACAAGACAAATCGGGATATTCAGATTAAGTAATTAATCTAATCTAAATCCGTGACAGAGATTAGTTTGCAAACTTTTGGCAGCGAAACAAAATCACAAAACAAAATTTAGGTGGACTAATAATGTAATATATTAAATATATTAATGACGGGTCACTCACGTCACCGTCGACGCAAGCTCCTGATGACGCTCCTCGGTACGGAGTGAAACATGTCGAGCGTTTTCGACTTAAAACACGTGAGTGACCCGTCATTAATATATTTAATATGTCTATGTCTCACGGAAGTTTTGTTATTAAAATTAATAATGTAATAATTTGTAGACGCAGACAATTTACTCTCCGCTTTAAAAAATAACTTTTAAAATATAAAAGCAAACTCGAGTTTAATTTTGCTGGCCTAAGTATAAAGAAAACTTACCATCCCCAGAAATTGTGTACATCGTAACTTGCTAATTAATATTCATCTCCCAAAAAATATTCACATCTGAGGAAATGAGAATAAACCCGGCAGGGGAATAATATATCCTGGTGGATTGTATGTTAGCCAGATAGAAATGCCAGCTTATGATTTTTCCCTGTAGGTACTGAAATAAACTCATTTATTAGATAATATGTGTTATAAAATGAATATAAAACTGAAACTAACTACAATTATAATAACTAAACCTAAAAATTAAAAATTATAAATAATACAATGTTTTATTGTAATCTATTGATGTAGTCATAGCATGCCATATTTAACAAAAAATATATATACTTAGATTTAGGTCATAATTTGGCTTGTTTTTTTCTCGTTCCCAAATATTACTAATATTGGCATGACAAATGTCAACATTTGAATACGGAACTATGTCGAGGCCGACTCGGGGGCAGTTTTGGCTGAGAAATAAACCAATGACAGATTTAATTTGGTTTTCTTGTTATTCTTAAAATTCGACGCGTTTCGTTTCATCCCGACACATTTGTACTATTAATTTCACATTCGTCGATAAAACTTTTTTTACTCGACGTTGTTATAATATTTCCTTATTTTATGTTCTTTTATGAAATCGTTTATTGTTTCTTTACCAGATGCCATAGCAACCTTAATCCTAATGTAATGAGGAAATATAATGAAAAGTATATTTCTTGTCAACTATGTTATTGTTTTAAACTTTTAAGTACCTTACTTTTCGTTTATGATACAAATTGCATGTATGAGAGTTTTCAAACAAGAGAATTCGTTTAAATTAAAACTTGTTAAGATACTTATACTCGTTTCGATTTCAGAGGAGGCAGTTGCTTAAAGGATGACTCACGCTAGACCGAGCCGGGGCCGGGCCGGAGCTTCCGGCGCTTCGTTTTCTATGGAAAGCACTACGTGATTACCGGTCAGCCGTCATAGAAAATTACGTGTCAGACGCCTCGGCCCGGGCACGGCCCGGTCTAGCGAGAGTCATCCTTAATGCCTCTTGACATCTGACCTTCAATATTTAAGCTTGTTTATAACAAAAACCGGCCAAGTGCGAGTCGGACTTGCGCACGAAGGGTTTCGTCTCATTAAGCAAACAAACTGCAAAAAAATCACGTTTGTTGTATGGGATGGGAGCCCCACTAAAATATTTATTTTATTCTGTTTTAGTATTAGTTATTATACCGGCAACAGAAATACATCATCTGTGAAAATTGCAACTGTCTAGCTATCACGGTTCATGAGATACAGCCTGGTGACAGACGGACAGACAGTCAGACGGACGGACAGCGGAGTCTTAGTAATAGGGTCCCGTTTTTACCCTTTGGGTACGAAACCCTAAAAATTACCAAACTTTATAATAATAAGTACCAAGCACCAATTTTATTCAAAATTCGTATTTATAAACAGTACCTTATATAATATAATACAATAACGCGACTCGCAAACTCATTTATTATTTTATAAATCCAGTGGTTCGATCTTCTCCTTAGATGACATTTAAAATTTGATCTCATTTTGACCGTGAAAAGATAATTCTGCGATTTGTGATTATACTAAATTGAGGTTCAAAAGCGCTGCTCCTTGTTGTGTTGTGAGCTTTAACAATGAGTCTTCATTGTTTCTTCGTATTTTAAGAGAAAACTGGATCGTTCTTCACACAAACGTAGTCCCCATTTTCCTCTCTGTATATTAACATTATAGAAAATATTTTACACAATTTAATGTATATGCTACAAATTTAATCTTTTACAGTACCTATGGACAGCTATGCCCCTTTGGTTGTATTTTTTTCGATTTTTTTTAAATATTATAAGATTTTTTAAAGATGAGCTTTCTAAAGTTTACCTATATGGAATTTTTATTTTTGTTCCGAATTCTTACAATAATCTAAAAAGCGAAAAAGCTGTAACGAAAACATTGCTATGGTTAATATACATCAAGTTGTGTATCAATCAAGCGCATCTCCTTGCTTCGCTCCCGAACGAATCTCAAAAGGCTCACATAAATCGTTTTGAATCGCCAACACAACGGATTTGGAGTGTTTTAAAGTGGCATCAAGTCTGACCAACTTATATTTAATTACGTGTTGATCTCGTGGATCATATTTGTAGTACTGGACTGAAGTTGGGTGGTTTTACGTATCCGAAAAACAATATAAATATAACTCAAACTTGATTGTAAGATAGAGTCCCGCACAGTCGTGGATAATTTCACCCGATCCATTAATGGTTCGGGGAATGAATCCGCCCATTTATGCAGATCGTCTAGTCTCAGCCTCGCTCTTTCTAGAGCCTCTGTGAGATCTCTCAAAGGTTAAAACAATCTCAAAGGCAACAATTTATAGACCGCGAGCCAGGCGCAAATTTCGTCAGTCATCGCCTCCCTGTATGTCAGAACCGCCGGCTATGTATGATGAACCCTCGTGAACGTCAGCTGCCGCTCCGTTGGTGGGTTGAATATTTTCAGTCTTTTTCATTCAAGTCAGCTAAATGTATCTGTATGAAGCAGAATGTAGCCTATAGAACTATTTTATTTTGCAGCATGTTGTAGAAATTAAATAGTTCAACGTTAGGGCGGGTACAGATTAGCGTTTTTTCTGCGCGTATACGGTCGTTTCGGCATTACGGGCTTACACGCGCGTTACATTTACCTACATTTGATTTCTACGAGCTTACACGAGCGTTACTTTTCCCTACATAAGTGGTGGCTCGTCGTAAATAGGTACATAACATTTATTGGACACGTATAAATAGAAGCTTATGTTAATAACTTTTATTTTAAGGCGTATTCTGTTTGTAATAACAGGTTATGAATTTGATCTGGATTTGTTATGGAAGTGACATAATGTTCAACCAGAAACGTCACTTTTAACCTTGACAGATCAATCTGATCACACCTTGATCACACCCATAACAAATGCATGCAGATCAAATTCATAACTTGTTATTACAATAGGGGATATTACTGCAATGTTTTGCCACCAGAGTGCAGCACTAGCCTTTTTAGTAAACCATAGGGTAACTGTACCTTTAACAGGTTTTTGACAAGTTTTCCAAGATAATAAAATATGATATTGAGGCATCAAGGCGGTTTGTTTACAGAGGATCTACCGGGAAACGCGAATCCGAAATTTCACTATCTGCCTCTTTATCGCTCGAATATGCAATAGTGACAGAGAGGTGAGTTCTAATGTTTTTTTCGGGAATTTTTCAAAAGGTTGTTTTTTTCGGTTTTTTTCCAGTTCTATTCAGAAAAATTAAATACGTCACACACAATGCCACTGATGAGCAGAGGGCGGAATTGCTCATGGCAAAAATCAAACGTTAATAGAGTTGAATTTTATCGACTTTTTCAGCTATCGATAAGTCCAGTCACCTTTTACATTTCTGACTTTAACATTAACCTCTTTGATTAGCTAGTTGACCATTTGACCTCTTTGATTAGATTAAAAGTAAATTGCATGGCAGTTAACTGTCATTTCTGCCACTACTCTTTTTGCAACTAATTCACGTTTGTAAAAAAATGGTTAATCCAAAAAGAAAAACAATTAACAAATTGATAAAGAAGTATCCTTGTCTTACTTACAGCGAAAACAACTCAACAATATACTGCTCTAAATGTAAGGTTAAAGCAACTAAAACATATTGCGTTGAAACTCACATAACGAGCAAAACACATTCACCTGAGTTTAAAGAGGTAAAGAACGATAATAGGTTTTTCCTAGATTTGATAATATTTCTCGTTTGTTGCAACATTCCATGAAAAAAATTAATAATCCACATTTCCGGAATTTTTTAAGGTGACTGAACTTATCGATAGCTGAAAAAGTCGATAAAATTCAACGTTCCCACTCTATTAACGTTTGATTTTTGCCATGAGCAATTCCGCCCTCTGCTGATGAGTGATGTCCGAGTCAATGCCATAAACAAACACATTAGACATGCAACCTTAAACTACCTGTTTAAATTCCTAATTAAGTATATTGAAAAATACATTGTTTTTTTCGAAAGAAACTTGAAAAAAACGGGCCGTTTTGAAATTTTCCCGTTATTTTCCCGGTTTTTTCAACGCTATTCGCGATAGACCCTCAGACTGTGGTAGTGGCGCCCCCTACGCAGTTTCGCGTAATATTCCCTATGAGAACACGCCTCCTGTAAGATAAATTGTTCAGTTATCTTGAATAGCCATTCGGTGTAAAGAAAGAGTCGATATGATAAACCTTCAAGATAGTAACATATTACGATGTCATATAGATATGGAGTTTTGCTATTAACAAATTCAATGGCATCGTTTTATTTAAGTGCATTAGTCAAAAGACAAACGCAGTTCACTATTAACATTTCTTCGATAAATGTTCACTACCGAAACAGCCACCACATAAAACACCTTTCTTCAGTCAGTTTTAAACTTCCCGGGATCCCATTGTAAATCTCAGCTTTAAGGCATGTTAACAAGGCTAATTAAAACCTGGTTAAATGTCAAGTACACGTGCTAATTATCGGTTTAGTATTAGCCATAGCCGGGGTTCTGATCTGCTTTACGACTGGTCTGTCTCGCCACGTGCCAGTTTTATTGCGTACAGTGCACGGTATATGTCCGAAGCACAGATAAGAAACGGAAGGTGCATGGAAAAATTATGTGTTTTTAAATAAATAATAACAGAAACTTGTAATCTATTCCGTATGATAAAGAAGAATGAAGCAAAAAAAAAGACACGTGGTTCAGTCGTTTGGCCACTGGAATAATTTCAAAGATTCACGTGGATTTTTGCCTGAATATATGCACATAATTGGAAATGGATAAAACAAGACAAACGAAAATGGAGGAGTCTATTTTGTTTTAGGACACCTGTGTTCATATAAACTAATTTTGTTTAGTTCTTGTTTACGTTTAATATTGGGTACAATCACATTTTGAACCAGCTCTTTTCAAAACTGTAACAGATGTCATATATTAAAAAAAAAGTCACGAAGCCCTCCAGTGGTGAAGGCCGGATTCGAACCGGCGTCTTTAGCTATCGCGGCTAACGCCATGAACCCCTAGGCCACCTCGCCACGGCGGTACCCGTCCCAATTTCTCGACTATATGCCATCTTAGACTAGGCGTCTTTGACCAGCTCTAAGGGCAAGCAGTGTCACGCTATCGAATGAAATAGTTCAGGATAGCGAAATCTACAAACAACATACGGCCCGCAATTCCAGGGGTGTTACATGCGCGTTGCCTTCCCTAACCTATGCGTTTTTCCTTTAATATTTTTTTTTAATATTATATCTGTATTCAGCGCGCTGTGGCAACATCCAGCCAGCGATGCAATTACACACGGCCAATAAACACGAATGGACTCGATTACCTGGACATAATGCTCTATTGTTTCCATTTTTAAGAGACCTCGTTAGAAAAAAGTACCTTTAAGGATTCTTAAGTGGCCATTGACTTATTAGGTAGTTTATTTTTTGTCTTGTTAATCATTAGACAATGGACAAAAGTATTTAATTGTATCATCATCAATCATATGCGAAATTTGCGATAGACTGGTTGAAAATTATGACTTGTATTACTCTTAAAAATACATACACCCTTCCTTCGTCAGTCGGGTCAAAGCGTTTAATTGTGGATTTTAAATTAGGCGACGCATTGGCGCCGGCGCCTTGCAATAGCAATCTACTCTATATCAGCAGATGAGCCACTATCGGTACGTTTACTGCCCAATCAGCGTAAGAGCATCGATTAGCAGGAGACAGATGAGTAGAAGACAGCCAATATGCAGGTCACGCTGATAATATTTATGTGTATTTGTGGCCTAAGTATAGGTACTTTTGCATGGTATTAAATTAACGTACTGAAAAAAATATAAATGTATTAAAAATGTATAAAAGATTATTTATTAAAAAAAAACTAAATTTTAACGAAACTAAATTACACATATGTACATATACATTCTTAAAAAAATGGGACTCTTTTGTAGCGTACCGAAATAAACGGGTAGATTCCGAATTTTAATTTTGATTCACTATTTACAAAATTTTTGAGTAAAGACTCAAAACTAGGTTTCGATTTCTAAAATGAAATTTAGGAACTAGTCTGCGAGTTGCGACATACTAAGCCTTGAAGTATTCATTTTAGTTAGAGTAAGGATATGCCCCGAACCCGAGGACTTAATAAATTAAATTTGGATAATATTTAGGTCAATCAAATCTGAATAACAGTTACTTGCCCTTGTGCGGTCTCCTTCATTATGTACTCATCAAATTTGTTGTACGGATAAGTACGAGCAAACAAATGCACGCGCGAATGATAGCTACATAAATTACATCATTTAGAAATCAAAACGTAAAATAAAATGATTTCTAAATGATGTCGTACTTGTCCGACGCACGCATGCATTCCGAGTGGTGTCATTATGATGTCAAAATATAAGTTTTAATTGGCCTACAGTTCTTAAAATACTTAATCCGATTTACGAATAGCGGAATCGGGTTCATCTTTAAGATGGACCACAGCAATCAGCTACGTCGCATCCACCTGGCGTCTGATCGATGGCTCTTCGCGGAAACTGGGAGTGGATTCTGGGGAGGCTTTACAGAAACTGTTCATTTAAATGTTAATAAGAAGGGTAAGTATTATAGGTATTAAGGCAAGATTTCATATTACTTAAACCGGTTTGCGAACAGGGAAACTGGATTGGGTTTATTTTAAGATGGATCACGGCAATCAGCTTCGTCGCACCCACCGGCATCTGATCGCTGGCTCATCGCGGTAACTGGAAGTGGATTGTGAAGCTTTTCAGATACTGCTAAATTAAGCATTAACTAGAAGTTTGATAGGTACAAGGAGCTGCAAAATTTAATGGACACATTATGAATGGAATTCATTGATAAAGTGGCCTCACAATTTTGCAGCTGGGTGTGAAACGATATTTAATAGACGTTCTGAAATGGATCTAAAAATCTCCTTAATCCCTTCAATCTATTATTAACTAATATTGAACGTTTAAATCTAAGGAGAGACTTTGCTTTCTTTTGTGTGTTCTACCGCTTGTACTTCGCTCTAAAGAATTGTTTGACACGATGCCAGCGGCCGCTTTCTATCACCGCACTGCTCGCCGTCGACACGGCAGGGTGTTCATCCTCACCCCCTAGACTAGAACCTAAACCTAAATGGCTGCAGAATGAGCCAAGGTTTTCTGTAGGGGTTACAGTATAGGTTTCTTCAAAAAAAGGAGTGTACTGGTTTTAAAAGGGTAGGCAACGCGCATGTAACACCCCTGGAGTTGCAGGCATCCATAAGCCATGTTTGTCACCGACGTGGTTTGTAATTGTTAAACATTTAAGACAAAGGAGTTCTTAGCCCAGCAGTCTCTATACGAGGCAATTATAATCGGACCACCATCTAATGCGATTTACTGGATTGGACTTGGGCCCATTTCTAGGACGGTATTAGTCTAAATTTTATTAGTGTGTTGCCATGGTAACCCATACGATTTGATAGTTCGTAGACTAATAATATTTAGTCTAATACCTATCTAATACCGTTCGAGAAAAGGGCCCCTGGTATATGACAGATCTTACATTCGATATTTAAACTAACTATGTTCATTTACACAATTATAGTGTTTATACCAATACCATTCCGAATAATAAATTTCACTATGCATAAACGTGCTGAATGGAGAAGGATTTATAAATAAAAAAAGGGTCTTAAAATAAGGAAAATAATTGTCAGAATACCGTTGGGTATTAATATCAATGTACCAATCATAATCGCACCTCATCTGTTGCGTAGGTGACAGCTCATGTGTAAACATTAGGGTTAATTAATCCAGTAATGCTCTCATTTCTTACCTTGGGCCCTTGGGTCAGAAAGGTACCGACCTTGTGATATTTGTTGCTGACATTTGTAGCACGATGTAGTTCTTTTTTTTTTTGTTAGGAGGGAAAAATGCATTACGCATACCACCCGGGTGCGGGGGGTGACCCGAGTGGTTATGTGGGACTCCCGTCTAGGCTAATGAGGCCCACGGTGTACCCACTAAAAAACCCCCCATATGCCGCCTCGCCGCCCTATTGGTGGGGTTACAGGAACGCTTGCGCTTGTCATCTGCGACCCCACCGGCGGCAGCCGCCCACGAGCGCGGCTCCTTCGCGGATGCCCGAAGGCCCTTCACGCTAGGCGCGCCTAAGACGCGCCTTCCTCCTCGGCTTGCATTCTGTATTGTAGCGGACCCCCTCGAGCCCGCCACAAGGAAGCCACGGGCGCCAGGAATTTCCCCGGCGCCCGGCGACAGATCAGGTCTATGGTTCTGCCGCAAAACCACAACTCGGCTGCAGAGGACAGGGAGAACGGCACAACGTAACACCGACACTCCTCTTCCTCTGCAGCCCCACCAACGCCGCTACAGCGGAACGGCCCCGCCAAGTTCGCAGGGGATAGGGAGAGTGGCGCATCGAAATACCATCACTCCTCTTCCCCTGCGATCCCACCTCGGCCGCCGAAGATAGGGAGAACGGCTTACCGCAATACAGACACTCCTCTTCCTCGACGGTCCATCTTCGGCGCATCACAAGCGGGCTTAACCAGCCCACTTGGAGCGTCCTCCTCGGGCCAGCCCGCGACCCAAACAGGCCGGCCCTGGTTGCCTCTTCGCTTCACCGTGGGTGACCAAGCCACGGTTACTAAGCCCCTCCACCACGACAAGGTGAGCAACCCGCGGGGGGAGCACGATGTAGTTCTAACCTTACCTAACCTAACCTAACCCTTAACTCGATGATATCCAAAATATTATGTCCAGTATTTCGGATGTTCATGATCTTTGATCATCTTTTTAACTACTTAAATCATTACAACTATGGAGCGCTGACGAGGTTTGAACCCGCATTCAGTGATTTGTGTCGTTTAAGGGTTGAATAAAAAATATGAATTAATTAAGAAATAAACAAGAGTTGTACTGACCTACACCTAAACTGATATTCGAATCTGACTCGTACCAATAACTTTTACAGAATTTACGTAGAAATGTTCCGAGCAATTGCCACTTCTATATGATCATATTAGAAAAAAATAAATAGGTAATAAAATCGAAAATAAGACATATCGGCCTTGCGGTAGGCATTGCTTCGGGCAAACCAATATAATCGCGATCTCCTCTTGTTACGGATCTTGATGTAAACATAGGATATTTTACATACTATGCTCTTGCGTGGTAAAAACATGGGTCATATTTACTAAACGAACTTTAGTGTATAAAATGGCTGTCCCATATAAAACTTCGAAGTCTAATTGGACAAAATATCATCATCATTCGCTTGCCCTTGTCCCATTCACTTGGGGTCGGCGCAGCATGTCTTTTTCTTCCATACATCTCTGCCACCCGTCATCTCATCATTCACTTGCGTTAGTTTCATATCATCTTTCACACAGTCCATCTACGTTTTCCTCGGTTTTCCTCTCCTCGTACTTCCCTCCACATTCATTCTTAATACCTTTCTCGTCACATGACTTTCATCCCTCCGCATCACATGCCCGTACCATGCTAGGCGATTTGCCCTTACTTTTTCTGTTATGGGTGCAACTTTCAGGCTTCCTCTTATATACTCATTCCTTATCCTATCCATTCTCGTCACGCCACACATCCACCTTAACATTCTCATCTCCGCTACATGCAATCTCTTTTCATCCTTCACCTTTAGGGCCCAACACTCTGATCCATACATGACGACAGGTCTTATGATCGTTTTATAAATTTTACCCTTCAACCGAAGGGGCATACGGGCGTCACAAATGGTTCCCGTAACCTGTCGCCATTTCATCCATCCTGTGCTAATCCGGTTTTTCACGTCGCGGTCAATATCGCCATCGCACTGTACGAGCGAACCGAGGTACTTGAAGTCGGAGCAGACCGGCAATGTAACGCTATCGAGTTCTATGGCAGCAAAACTGGAGAGACCGCCAAAATCGCAGAACATGTGTTCTGTTTTAGATCTGCTGATCTTTAGGCCAACATTCTCCAATTTTTGCCGCCATTTCTCAAGTCTGCTCTGCACCTCTAGTTCGTTTTCACCTACAAGCACAATGTCATCAGCAAACAGCATACACCAAGGTGCCTCCTCCTGTATGTCCGATGACAGTGCGTCCATAACTAGCAGGAAGAGGTAAGGGCTTAAAGCCGATCCCTGGTGCAAGCCTACTGTGACACTGAACCTGTCGGTGGTGCCAGCTGCTGACCGGACGCGTGTACAACATCGGTTGTACATTGACCGGATTAGCTCCACATACTTCCCAGGCACGCATTTCTCTTTCAGAGCCCACCACAAAACCTCTCGGGGTACTCGATCGTATGCTTTTTCGAGGTCAACAAACACTATATGCAGGTTCTTTTTAGCATGTCTGTATTTTTCGCACATTTGGCGAAGTGCAAAAATGGCGTCTGTTGTACCTCTCCCCGGCATAAACCCGAACTGGTTTTGTGTTATATCACTCTCATCTCTCAGGCGTCTCTCTATCACTTTTTCCCATATTTTCATGCTATGTGACATGAGCTTTATTCCTCTATAGTTGTTGCATTCCTGTACATCCCCTTTGTTTTTAAAAATGGGCACCAGCAAACTGTCACACCATTCGTCGGGGATTGTTTCTTCATGCAACAACTTATTGAAGAATAAAGTCAGCCACATACATCCATCCTCACGCAATAACTTCCATACCTCTCCTGGTATATCATCTGGTCCTATAGATTTTCCATTTTTCATACTTCTCACAGCCGTTCTTACTTCATCCATACATATTTCTTTCACTGCACCCATATTTATCAGCCTGTGCTCTAGCACCCTGCCCCATTCATTTTCTTCATTCATCAACCTTTCGAAGTAGACTTTCCAACGTTCTTTTATCGCTTCATCTTTCGTAATCACCTTACCTGCATCATCTTTCACACATTTTATATGAGCCATATCCCGAGAACTTCTTTCTCTCGCTTTCGCTAGGCGGTACAGCTGCTTTTCGCCTTTAGGGCTTGGACAAAATATATGAAACATAAACATAAATAAAACTACCAAGATTGTTTCGGGATCTTCCTAACCCTGTTTGGATAAAAAAGTGAATAAACTACTATACACTACAAATATTATTTATTTTTCACCAATAACAATTGAAGCAGTAAGTATATACATATTAAGCCATATAACTTTTAAGTTATATGGCTTAATATGCAGCAAACTTATACTTTAGTATAAGTTTGCTGCCTACCATAGTTTAAGTCTTAAACTATGGTAGGCAGCAAGTGGCCTTATCGCTAAAGAGCGATCTCTTCCAGACAACCTTTGCTACTACGTTTACAAGCTGACTTTTTCATTAAAATATCTGTAAACATCGAAAAGTCTGAATATCGACGCGAGATTTACATAGATCTTCTTTGTCGTTTCACTCTTGACAGAGTAGTCGTGTTCATCATTTGAGCGATTTCTGACAAGGTTCACAACACGCTGCCATTCTTCTCTGGAGCCGCCTTTACTAACCCATTTATAAATCCACCCTGTAGTTGTGTCCACGACAAAATGTTTTGTGGATTGAGCAGTTGAGACTTATGAGGGAGGCGTGCTTTGACAGCTGACTCGGTTGGTTGACTAAGGGCAAGCGTGACAATCTTTAGAGATAAATTGGGTTGACAGAGTTTTGAAACAGCTAAAAGCGGACAAAGGACAATACTTTTAATAGTTGGCTTCATAACTGACACTAAGAGTACCGACGAGGCCAAATGAAATACAATAAAAAAAATATTTGTCCTGGAGTACGTACTTGTAAAAGACAAATAAACAAAATAATATATGTAATTATTTTTAATATCCTGTATTTATATTATTCTCTAATATGTTGTTTATGACAATCAATATGAAAGTCGCTAGGGACCTCATACTATTTTAGCACTATGGCAAGGTACGAAAGGGTAATGGAATTAAATTCCTCGACCGTAACTGTAAAAAAAAGGAAACCATAGTCATAGTCAACAGAGTAGCGTAACAATATTGTAATTTGAGAAAAACTCCTACATTTCGGTAATTAGCAAAGTATTGTGCAAATTGTTACAGCCCAGCACTTAACCGAACTTGAATTGCGATGTTAAAGAACTTTCAACTTGAACCTAAACTTCTGATAGGTATTCATGTTGTGAAATATTTGCGGTTACGTAAAATATGTAGCCTTACCAAGTCTAACTGTGTAATGATGTTTCTAACTGAACTATGGCTTTAAAATTATTTGCTTTGGTTATTTCAGATTAAGAAAAGGGACCATGAAATCTTGTTGACCGTAATTATTCTTTAGATCATTTTAAAGGTGAACTATTTAACCATATTTAAAACATTATCTTGTAGGTAGGTACCTAGGTAGTACGTACAGTCCAGCACGGCTAGTAGATTATGCTGTACCTATCTCGGGTATATACCCGAGATAGGGACTTTTCTTCTCAAGTGAGTCCCGGCAATATTTGTTAACCGTCCTGATATATGTAGATGTAGATGTTTATTACTGTCGTTACTTTTATTTAGTGGTAAGTAAACTCAACTCAGTAGTTCAATAACTAGGCTTGATGTGTGATTGCAACTTTTCTAAACGTATCTGATTCTGCTTCGCACCTTCCTTTTGCTACATTTAAAATAAGCAGGTGGTTCAATTTACGATCAAGACAAATAGAAAACACATATTTTGTTACTGCAAATACATCTTTCTTTTTATTAACCGTTTTTCACGTATTAGAAATAACCTATTAGTTATTAAACCTTTAAACATGTTGACTTTTGACAGGTTTTTAAGAAAGGTGAAACCTCTTGACATTAAAAAATCCGCGACGAAAATAATTTTAAGCCTCCTAACAAATGTAGCCCGATTTGCATCGAAATCATTTGAAGCGACAGACTTTGTACATATTTTAGATAGCCATGCCCCAGGCAGTTCACCAAATTGCCCATGATCGCACCTCGTTGCATAAAATGGGAGCATTAAGACCTTTTTACGTCTTATTTACTTAAGTAAGTCGGCTGTAGCGCATCAGAACTGGGTAAAATACTTTTTAGAGTCCGAGTTGACGAACTGATCAATGTCACTCAGCAGTGAACTATGAATCTTCCCATACCTGATCAATGTCACTCAACAGTGAACTATGAATCTTCCCATATTATAACAGTTAGCAATTGTAGCCACCGGTCCGAGCAAACAGAATAACTGAAATTCTACATCAGCACGACGTTATGGAACAAGAGATGGGACCAGAACTACCAAACAGACCATTGGAAGAAGCCAGTTCTACCCCTTAAAACAGCTAAAACGATCTAAGAGGAAAATACATGCATGCATTGAGTTATTTCACTCTGTAAAGTCACAGCAGAGGTATGGTAAAGGTGTTCAAATCAACATTAGTTTGTTGTTTAGAAACTAAGAACGAGTAGGTACATCATTTTAAATATCTCACCCGCTTACCGACTTCTTAAACCAAATTTAATTTAAAAAATATTTTACTACTTTCTCAACCTTTCACAGAAGAGCAAAATAAAGTACACATTTAGTGATCTTGCAGCAAACAAGCGCTGTAATGACGCTAGGAAATTGTAAACTACATCAAGTCTGGCTTCGCTTCAAAATAAGTTAGCGGGCTTTTGAACTGAAGCTGTTTATGTCAAATGGGGAATATAAGTGCAAAGACTGTTAGAAGTTTCAACTTTGTGTGCTTTATGGTACCCACGCGTGGGATTTGTCTGTTAATCGTAAGTAGGTACTTACTTAGAACTTTATACCTATAATCTTTCATTCAAAGGTATTATCGTTGTAGTAATAGTTTGTGAAAAGTGTTAATTGTAACTATGAAACAGAGTTGTATATTTTCGTTTCTGATTTCTCGTCAAAGTCGATTTTAAAAGTACATCAGCCACTTTGTGTTCATTCCATCAGCATACTCACTCTAAGCTCTGTCACTAACCTTACATCAGTTTAATGGGATACCACCAAATGGTTCAAAAAGTGACAAATTTTAACTCAAATATATGAAGTGTAACAAAATAGTGCAACAAATAAAATTTTCTAAAATGTTGTTGTAGCAGATATTTGGTTTAGTAAAACTCAGTATGAAATTTCGTTTGTTAACACGTTTCTCTAAGCACCATATTATAAAATAAAATTGACCTTTAAAAATCTGAAATCTGTGGCTATCAATGTTTAAATTCCATTGTAGAACCAAGATTTCCCAATAGCCAGGTCGTAAATTACTTTCCTAATCTTCTGATACGAAATGTAAAGGGGATGCTAAAAATACTTAGGCAATAAATCGTGTTTGAAGTCCGTACGTATAGCACAATCGGATTAAGACTAACTGTGAAATCTCTAGAACAGTCCTGAAATTTGGTTTGTATATACAAACCAAATTTCAGGCCTTTAATTTATATAAATTAAAGGCCCCTTTTTTGTATTCTCACCATTTGAAATTTGGGGACCTCAAGGAATCGCAGTCATCTTGGAAAATGTGTACCATCCTGAAGAAGTTCGCGTTTTACTCCAAATCTACGTTCTCTATGAAAATATGGTGTAAGGCAAACATTAAAGCTTATTAAATTCTACACAAAAAAGTCCTAAATGTCTTTGCAGAAAAAATACATCTTGTTATAGAAAATACTTGCTGAGTCCAGATTTAGCGCTTATACCTTTTCGGGGGATATTCTCTTAATAGGAAACTTGGGGGAATATGAATTCCACTTTTGTCTGTACATTTGTACACGTCCTACCCCAATATTAACATTTTACTCGACTGCGACCTAACCAGAAAGTAGGGTTATGGGTTTAAGTACTGATGATGATTCAGTACACCCTGTAGCTTAATAGGGTATTTTTTTTAATGACGTATCGGTAGATTCCTCTTGCCCTTCACAGCCTTTTATTAAAGAAAAATCAATACAGCCGCCTTGAGAGGACGCCGAATTAATAAATCATATTTTTTCTTCTAGCGCCTAAACTATTGAACGGATTTCAATAATTTTCAAAGATTTCGCACTTAGTCTTAATCCGATTGTGCTAGTACTCGCAAGACTAGATTTTTCCTGCGGGCACGCCCGGGAAGAATAAAGGAAGAGAACACTTCCTCGCTATAAGTAGGTAGTTTGTCGGATAAACACAACAGAATGCGTAACATTCCCCTTGTCCGTAAAACTCTCGTATCCTATAGCTTTATTATATAAACTTTATTATTTTCATTTTTTTTTCATTATCTATATCTTATTTTCAATGAATTGCAACATTGATAACGGGGTTTGTTGACTACGGAACCAGATATAAGTATACATAGTATACATGAAACACTGTACTACATATCTATGTGCAATCTATGTGTTACGATTACGAGTAAATATATCAACTTCTTCTGGCTGGCGTTTTTAAACGACAACATATCTGTAATCTTTTAGAAACACATTTTAGAAAAAGGTTACTACTGTGGATAATACAATAAAAGTTAACGACTCTCGTACGTAATATATGAGATATATTATATATATATCGTTTTTCTTATTTGTCTCACGTACTGACAAAATGTATCCCGCCTATGCAGCAGTATAGGCTAGGATGCAGCGTAGAAATTAGCTTTAGGTTCCCTTAACTTTGCTATGTCTACAGGAAAGACGCCAACGAGTTAAGCATACTATTATAAAATGTATAACCAAGATATTTATGCATCTTCTAAGACAAAATTAAAAGCAGTGTCACCGTAAGCAATATCAAAGTTTCTCGTCAACTCTTTGTAACCGACACCGCTTTGTTCCGCGAGGGAGATGGGAAATGTCGTAAAAATACCGCTGAAGTTTTACTTTGATAGTGGGGATCGGTATCCGATGCGATGAACTGATACCTGATTAGTTAAAACTATCGTGGTTAACTAGACTTATATTGACCGGGATATAGACCGTGATTACCTTCTGTATTAAATATCGGGAGCTCATAAACAATACAAAAGGTAATCACAATATAAGTCTAGTGAAACTAACCGTGAATAATTCAAAAGTCTTATCGTGGTTAAGTTGGTGACGATTATTTTAGTCTTAACTTCCTTCTTAACGGTCATACCATGCTCAACAAAATACTAAAAAGTTGGTAGCAGTTACCGGCTCTGAACTGAACTATGTTCCCACTAGGGAGGGCACTCTATTATAATTTTCCTGCCTTGCACATTAACCGATATCACCCACGCGAGCAAAGCAGCAAAGAATAGCGAAACAACAATGAACGCATTATCCGTGTATTAGCAACGCATCTCATCTGTTTCATACTTAGATGGACTGATCTAGTTTAGTAGGTGGGTTTAGGTTAGTGATTTATTTTTACCTGGCCTTTATGTTTTCATTTCATTCTAAGCAGTGACCATGTTATCTATTCGGCTTACAAAGCGCTGTAACAAATCGTTTGAGAAATTGGCCAAGTAAGTTGATTACTTAAGAGGATAGTGGATGACTGAGGGTTCTCCATACAAACGGAGTACCCATTTTCCTCTCTGGATATTTGACTTTATGCAAAATATTTTTAAACAGTTTGACGTATACATCGCAGGCAAATTGCAAATTGTAAAAAGTCGGCATTTTGTAAAATACCTTATTACACGAACAGGGCCGTTTGCAATTTGCCGCGGCATTTTGGTCGAATTCAAAAAATCAAAAAAAAAATCAAAATATTTTTATTCGGTAGCTTAAAAAACACAAATTACAATATCTGCGCTGGTGCCTCTTTTTAAGTGAGAAAACACTTGTGCTAAGAGAGCACCGCTCTTCCACGCGGTTAGTTAACAGTTATCTTAGAAGTATATAAAGTATATTTAACTACATTTTTTTTTTTTTTTTTTACATTAACAAAACAACTAAACATGATTTCAATGTAATTATGTAATTATGAATTAGTTCTTTAATTTACCACGCGTGGCACTACTCATCAAAACTGTGAAAAACGCTGGGGGTCCATCAAATAGTTTGCCTTCGGCAATTTGCAAACGTGAAAAAGTTTGTAAAATGACGAGACCGTTTGTAAAATGCCGAGTCTTACAATTTGCCTGCGACATATACATAATAATCATAACCTTTCGTTTGACTTTTTTCGATTGTTTGATTATTATAAGTTAGGACCGAAAAACAATTAGGTACCTAACCTATACTTAACTCTTATAATAAGTAATTGAAAAATCGAAAAAATCTAACGAAGGGTCATAGTTGTGGTTATCTTTGCCTATTTTGAGTGGCAGTGGCATGAAGACCTACATTTTCTATAATGTTAATATCCAGAGAGAAATACGAGGACTGCGTTTGTATAGCAGTTTCGCGCGACCGCCCACATTCGATTTAAATCGTAAAAGCGTAATTAAAGTGCACTTACCCACACAAAGTCTCCTAATGTGGAGGCGTATATCATTACTACGTATTTGCAACTATAAGACGGATCACTTAACCAGAGAGCTGATAGCCTCCTAAGGCCCAGCCATACAAATAAATATTACAAATAAATAGTAGTAGTAATAATAGTAGTATAGTGCTACTGAAACTTTAACTTATAGTGTAGAAAATAGAGTCGATTTTGTTTGATTTGAAAATTGAATAAACCAAAACAAATGCAGCTCTATTCCAATTAGCTCCATGCATGAATTTATTTTTATTTTTGGATTCATAATTTATATCGTTGGAACACCGGAAATGATAAAAATACTTTTGTAAACCTTAACATTATTTTATTAAAAAATATTTAAAATTTTGAAAATTTTTGAGCAGTTGAAACGCTCATAATTTTTGGCGCGAATTCGACAGAGCGTGATAACGTCACACGTTGGGCGGCCCAACTGACGTTTGCTACTAATGACACTAATCTGTCGAACGCGTGACGTCACGTGGCGTTTCGAGCGTTTCGCTCACTAGCTTTTCGCGGGCAAATTTTTGTACTTTTTATTTATAATTTTAAGTAATTAAGTGGTAATTTAAAAACAGAAATGCATTTATAACATGATATAACGGTAACAAACATCCGAATAAAACATATTTCGTTCAAATATAAACTTCATGCATGAGGCTAATTGAATACGATTTAAATTTCACCGAACTGAATAAGCATTACAGCTAGGACAGTGAGCCTTAGGAGGATAGGTAGGTGAAGACGTTCAACTTCACCAGGAGATTTGATAGTTTGTAAGCAACAACGATTTTAAGGTTTCATTTATAGGTAGAAATTTGATAAGCTTCAGTAACTATAAGGGGTCGTCCATTAATTACATGACACAAAATTTCTGCCTGCAGATATCATTTTAAAATTGAAAAATTGGGTTTTTGTAATAGTATAATTATAGCAGATTGTTAACCAAAGGGTGAAAGGCACCCATTTCTGACGAGATATTTTAGGGTTCGAACAGAGTGAGAGCCGACGCTTATATTTCGAGTCAGAAATGGGTGCCTTCGACTGAGTTAAACATTCAATCTTTTATATAAAATACATTTTCACTAAACAATTGAGGTAAAAGGATTGTTATTTATGGAATCGAGAGATACGTGTCAGAAAGGAAAACGACTAATGTGTTTTTAGCCGAATTTTGATTAATATTTGGAAAAATATTTGGAAAGTAAAATTCCCTTTTCACTGCACTTTCAATTCGCTTCATAGATGAGTAATGAATTTAAAAAGGACAAATAACGAAAAATAATGTTGGTTAAAATTCGAAAGACAATGCTACCCGAATGTTTTTCACTCCGAACGAATCCGGTCACATTTATGTCAATCCGTGGAATTAATTGGGTTTCGTCAAACCGGGCTTTAATCAGCTAATCATAATTACCTGCTGCGTCCGCTAAACGCAGCACATATACTCAAAGCCTCACATGCACTATGACGTGATCAAATGACCTTTCCGTGCAAAAAGCATCTACGGGTGGCATCTAATCAACGGGTGACCTGAGGGTCTACCGCGAACCACGTTCGACGTATTGCCTCTCTGTCGCACTTGTAAATTCGTACGTAAGTGTGACAGGGAGGCAGCACGTCGAACGTGGTTCGCGGTAGGCCCATGCGTTGAGCGAGGTATGCTTCAGAATAGCCTGGGGTCCGCTTGGCAACTAATCCCGAAAATTAGCGTGGGTACTAGTTTTTACGAAAGCGACTGCCATCTGACCTTCCAACCCAGAGGGTAAACTAGACCTTATTGGGATTAGTCCGGTTTCCTCACGATGTTTTCCTTCACCGAAAAGAGGCTGGTAAATATCAAAATTATATTTCGTACTTCGTACATAAGTTCCGAAAAACTCATTGGTACGAGCCGGGGTTTGAACCCGCTACCTCCGGATTGAAAGTCGCACACTCTTACCGCTAGGCCACTAGCGCCTGAGTTTTGCTATAAGATATGGAACTTAATGGTAAGAACTATTATATAATCTGTGGCCTAACGCATATTAGTATTGTTTCTATTTTCGAGCTTTAAATAGAAACGTTAGTCATAGCAATTCGTTAGTTACTATTTGAAAATATATGAATGAAAATAAAATGTGCAATTACACTCGATTTTATGGTTATGGAACACAATCGGTTGTAATTGAAAGGCAATTGCACGGCACGGGCGTAACTATAAATTTGCAAGTCTATTCCCATTTAGTCTCCATGATTGAACAATGATTTGGCTCAGTCGATTTAGTTTGTAGATTGTGTTGTCAATGTTGTCATCGATAAAATTTTGTTTTCCTTAAATAAAACCACTCAAATAAAATAAAAAATGTAGTTAACATCGCTTGCAGATGTCTCTGCTTAGCAGGTACACAATTATATTCTTCTTTAATTATAATTATGCCGAAACGCTTCTGCTGGGTGCAGGCCTCCTCTCAGAGACTAGCCAAATACGGTTTGAGGACTTTACACCATGTTTGAATTTCTTGACAGATGTGTTCAGATTTCACAATGATTTTCTTATTTCATTCATAAGTTCTGAAAAACTCCGGGGCTCAGAAATGTTTACATTTTTATTCGGTTACTTTAACCGAATGAGAAATAATAAGCTGGAAATTCGTACAACTTCACAATGGCGTTCTAAAAGTTGTCTTAAAAGTGATAGCGCGTTATATCGTGTTTGACATGGTTATTGCAATATTCCTATAATATTAAGTACCTTTGTAAATACCGCAAATGACCGGTTAATACATAAACTGCCTAGGTTTCCTCACCATGTTTTCCTTCACCGAAAAGCGACTGGTAATTATCTAATGATATTTCGTACATTTGGTACGAGCTGGGATTTGAACCCGCGACCTCCGGATTACAAGTCGCACGCTCTTACCGCTAGGCCATGCACCAGCGCTTTTCTACTACGACACAAAAAAAAACGTAATTAATTACACTACTTATATTCCCAAAAAATCATTGACTCAAGCCGGGGTTCAACTATGTTAATATAAGTTATGAATGTGTGAAAGGCCACAGTCATTTATAGATATAAACTAGACAATTTTATTAAGGCCGCTGTCGATACAAAGGGTTAGTTTCGGGTTATTGCTTAAAGTGTGTGTCTAATAATATCACTGAGAAATTTAATATACATGGAATGATGAGAATATTCGTTAGAAGCCCAATACATTTTATATTAAATTCAAAAATAGGCAACACATGAAAATAATTTTAGTACCTATAACCTATTATGTGATATAGAAACCTTCTCATTGTTTTTAACCGTTCAAATGTGTGTTGTGGTCAAACATCGTGGGCCCTCGATTGTGCTGTATAGAGGAGAAACAATCGTTCTCGAAAAAAAAATGCAAAAATATGACAAAAATTCGATCAAGATCCTTATCATACACAGATAAGAGGTATAACAACACCCCACTTCAGGGAAACTGAACAGAAGTTAGGTACTTTGTTTTTTTTTTAACTTAAAATGTAAATGAGTATGAGTAGATCATTTCAGCGACAGCAATAAACTAAAAGTTTAATCTTGACACAAATTTAGAGTCGTTACGGTCACGAAGTTGTAATTATATTCTAAATTTAGTAGTTTAATTCAATATTATCTTAAGCATAACTACGTAGTAGGTACAGTCAAGTGTAAAAATATGGGTGCACTCATCATACTCAAAAATATGTCCCATAGCTCTTATGTCAGCGAATTAAGAACTGTGGGACATATGTTTGAGTAAGTTTAATTCATCCATATTTTTACACTTGACTGTACAATAAATTCAGTGGATCTACCAAATACCGCAATGTTACGAAAATCGTATGCAAGTACTTGGCCAATCTAAATGGGGCTTTAATCTACTTCCACCGAGTACAGAGACAGAGTACAATAAGTATTCGTAATTTCGTATGTTGCGTAATGCGTTACATTTATAAAATATATTTTACTTTTACGATTTCGGGATTCTGCCTATGGATCTGGCGGTTTTAGGTTTAAATCCCGATAAAGGCAATATCGTATATGCACCTAATAAATATGACATTTATTTCAGTTATATATTAAAAAAAATATTGTTCCACATCTGCTCCTGTGTATATTTCCAAAAGGATGTTAAATTATTAAATGTATAAAGCATTAGCTTTATAATATTATTCTCTAGTATTATGTGGACGTGTATGATCTGTATGGTTAAAAATAGTCATATTAAGAAAGAAAATGGACCAATTTCAGCTGCATTTGTAATAAATTAAAATCTAGAACCGAGAACAGAATAGTGATTTAGCACTTTAATATCAAATACGGCACGGCTATCGATCATAAAATCATAAATTCAACTACGTGCCTGTTTAATGTTGCAGTTATTGGCGGTATTAAAAATGCGCTACGATGCGCAGATTCTCTCATATGATTTTCTCTTTTTCATGCAATTTAGAAATTATTTTCAATGTTCATACGCTATCATCAGTGTAATTGACGTTGCTTGTCACGATTTAAACATATAGGCCAGGAAATGAATGCCCAAAAAAAGTTATAGTAGTTTTTGAGATATCCGCTCTTGAAGGTTTATTTCGGGCTCTCATTTTTATCTTGATTGTCTACATCAGTGAAGCTGCTAGGCCGGGTTTGGTATCGTTTTCGTATAAATCGGGGTTGCTGAATTCATTTACTATATGTATAAAGGAGCGAAATCTCTATGTATGAAAAGTCTCCATCAAAAACAGTAAATAGGCGACGCCACCACGCATACACTGAAATGAAATGTCATAGACCTAGTGATAGATGTGCGCCCGTCCGCCCGTGAGGGACAGAACATACGCAATGCAACAATAGTTATTTGTTATACAAGGGTGCAAAATTGTATTTTACCCGCGAATGTAGAATTGAAACACAAGCAAGCGAAAGGATTCTATAGTTGAACCACGAACGAAGCGAGTGGTTCTAAAATAGAATCCTGAGCGTAACGAGTGTTTCAACACACGAGAAGTAAAATACATTTGCACCCGTGTGTAACACAAAACTTTTCACCTCACTATAGCGAGGAAAGTGCAACATCCATCATCTTCATCACTGGAATCACTAATTTTTTTACGATATTATAACAAAAAACTCTGGAAGTTGTGTATTTTACACGAGAAGTTTTTAAGTAAAAAATTTGTTGACAATGTTGACATTTCTGACGTATGAAATGTCAACGATGCGTTTTGAAATTGCATCGACTCAACTTGTGCGTTCAAAATTATATTTAACATCATTATAAAAAACAAACGTTTCTTATGGAATGTTAAGGTTTATGACTTAAAATCATTAAATAAAGCTAAATTTGGTATTTTTTATTAGATTCTCAAACCATTTATTTAATGATAATTAATATCGAACGAACCATTATCATGAGCGTTTTACGTTTTGTTATCTGTCAAGCTACTTAAACACGCTCCATCCAAGGTCAAATTACTTTCCCCACTAGTGGATAAAACGCGTTTTTCCCCGCTTGTTTTGAAGGATAAAAGACAACTTTCCGAGCTAGTGAGGGGAAAAATTAAAAACACGTTTTAACATTCCTGACCATATACCAAAAACAACCTACGTCGGGTTCGGGTTATTTGTTGCCCCTCCCTCATTACATCTCTACATTATTATACCTCTATGGTTCATGCCATGTCCCAGAGCCTGCCTAATAGCGCCACTGGGGAGATTACGAACTATTATTTAAAGCTGAAAGCTGGTCACTTTTGCAACAGTTCTGCCATAAGAGCATTTTGTAAGCGATAGATGAACTAAAGCGCTTTGGACGATGCGGCGGCGAGTAGTGGAACTAACAATACGTGACAATTTCCATCAATCAAAAAGGGACTACTTACACTGTTGTTTGTCCTTGCCGAGAAGTTAAGGTGACGTAATCCTACCTTCCTACTCTTCCTAGTAATATTACGTGCCCCGTACCACTGTATTAGGATAGTTAGCTGTTAACGTGACGTGACGGTTTGGAGACGTATTCTGATCGTAATAACAGGTTAAGAATTTGATCTCGATTTGTTATGGATATGATCTCTGACATGATGACAGTTCAGTTCAGTTTTTTTTAATTAAATGGCTTCAGTCCAGTGCATGAGACTATTTATAGCTAGTGTTAAGGTATTGGGAGCTACATAAATATATGACGAATATTGTACGGTTAGTTGTCCGTCAAGTATACTCTTCTGCTTGATGAAATTTTTGCGCTTCATTTCGAAGGCACTCAAGGCGGATCGGACAACGTGAATACGCTCTTAGACGGGGAAGAAACAAATTTCGTGACTATCAAATACGGAGGACCGGATTAGCGAGGTTCTACTGTACATGTTATTTAAAAAACAAAAACACAATTCTTTTAACAGATTATGTATACAGTTGAGAGGATTTTGATGAATAGATTCCGACTCCACATCCGACTCCGACTTCCGATACGGTTGCCAAATAATGTAGTTCTAATACTTGTATTAAGTAGGTACATTTTTTTAACTGTTTTCTTGTTGAATTTGAAGCTACATTATTTAACTGTAATTTATATTATTCTCTGCGTATCTAAATATCTCTATACATATTGAAACTTTATTACAATGAAGTCATGTCTGAATATAAAGAACTATTTTTGCAGGTACGCAAATTAAAACTAAACTAATAAGCTCAAGCAGCGCGAAACACAATAGTTCCTTATAATATTTACTTCAACTGTGAGTATTCTAGGGTAACTGGCATTTAGTGAGCGCCGTTGCCCGTTGAAATAACACAACCCCGGGAAGGGAGCCATCCTGGAAGAGAGGGTTTTGAATAAAATACTAATATAACCAGTTGTGCGTATCTAGTTAGAAATACGAGTAACACATTTTTCTCAAAAATGGACGGCAAACTCGACGTTGCCGGTTAAAAACTAGGTCGCGAAGTGCGTAGTTTATGGTCAGTCAAAAAATTAAAAAGTTAAAAACATTGCAGTCTCGATTTCAGGACTGCAATGTTGCATACAAATTCCATTATTTGTCGAGTTCCAAACTTTTTAAAAGTTGAAGTGGCCATATCAAATGAAGGCATAGGTCCATTAAACAGCCAAACAGATGATCAGTACTTATTTATTATAATGTTGGTATCGCGACTATTTAGGTGTCTCAAATAGGTTGGCGTACTTTCAGCAGAAAGATACACTTCTATTTTTAATTAAAAAAATAAAACGGCGGCAAAGCAAATCTTTTTACTTTTGTCTGTGAAAATATATACATAAGAACGTTGCTTCTGTAAAATATTTCTATTATATTTGTATTTTTTGCGCCATTTTTGAGAAAAGCACTATATATGACTCGGCTGGAAGGCTACTTGCTGGCTTCGGATTCAATTAAACGGACTCCCAAGGTCGTCCGTTTAAAACGAATCCTCAGCCAGCAAGTAGCTACTTCCGAGCCTCGACAATAATGTACTATTACATTGCGCTGTGATTACAATTTTTAAATTGATTACGTTAAAATCATTAAAGTTATAAGAAAGCAAAATAAAGTACACATTACATACGTACAATTTCCTCAGAAATTATGAAAAGGTCGAGATCGCCATGTAATAGTAATAACACGATTTATTTATTTATTTATTAAGTACATTAGCCTCGGTAGAGAGTATCATTTCGTTCCATTTGGAGTTGAAACTCTAGGTCCATGGGGTCCCAGCGCGCATAAGTTGTTTGCAGAAATCGCAAAGCGTCTGGTTGACGTAACTGGTGACCGAAGAGCTGGCGGCTTTCTCGCACAACGTATCAGCATTGCGATACAGCGGGGAAATGCCGCCAGCATCCTTGGTATAATGCCTCAAGGGCCTATTTTAGATTTAAGCTAGTTATTAATTTCGTTTACGTAGTACCAATATATAAACTTAGTTATTTAAAATTCCCAATAGTACATGGATATATCATAACTAATCATCAGAACTAAACTAACCCCAGAAACCTCAAGAAAAAGTTTGCCAGTAGGATAAACAGTCCCTAATTTAAAACTCGGTTTCAAATTCCTATTCAAACTTCAATATCTACAGTTTTGTTGGACCTTTATTTATTTACACGTCCCGTCAATGTGAAAATACAAAGCCATAATATGCACTCAGGAGCGAATATGTCACCTGGGATAGAACTTAATGCGCTTCTCAAATTGGTTAGCTTAGAAGCCATACGCGGGTGATCTTGTTCAATGCGAAGATTTCATTAGCATAGGAAACATCTTAAAAGTAATTTTATTTGGTGGGGAGTAAAGAGGCCGAGGCCTGGTTGCACGCTTTTCTTTCGGTGCACATCGGTACCTTTTTGGAACCCAACACCATGCGCGTGGCAAACTGTCTGCGGCTGGGTTTCCGTGTTTGTGCTCCTCATCGGTGCCCTTGTGGTGCTGATGTCGATGTGTCATATAATTTACCCGTGTTCAATGTAATAAAGGTTGGTAGATAATGGCAAATTTAATACCTACCTATACTCAAAGAGACCTAACTTTTAGTAGAAAAAGGCGCGCAATTAAAATTTTATATGGGAGGTCAACCCTACGCGCCTACATTTTCTAAATTTGCTGCCTTTTTCTAGTGACAAAGTGGCTGTGCCAAGTATATTTTAAACTTACACAACTTACATACAATCACCCTCTCGTTGAGCCTTATAATATACTTGGAGATGGAGTGCTTCCTGTACACAAGGTTACCTACTATAAAGCTTACTTACATTGGTCGTAAATACAGCGAGAGATCAGGTCTAAACGATGTGCGGCCTTGTTAGCGGTACACGAAACACCACTCCTGAAGTAAATCGGTATCATTTTGAGGGTCAACTACATATACCTAGGTACCGGCTTGCTCGTGGTTTAGTTACTAACTTAGTGACAAAAACTACTGAGAAACTATGTCCAATTTTGTTAAGGGCAAAATAAACAGAAAAATAATGTATTTTTTTGCTTTTGCGACCTGTGAATAAAATTGTGGGATTTTCTTTGTACATCTGTCAATTTACAGCTCGTGACGTTTTTCATGAGCCTTAAGCGATCGCTCATTGACTGCATCATAAGATTGGCTCTGTGTGATCACTGACTGCATCATAGATTGGCCCTGTTGCCACTTATGACGCATCACAATCATATATCACATTAGAATAACAGTTTTATGTGGAATTGAACGCGTCAGAATATTTTGCAATTTATAGGGCGTGGGCGATAACGATAAATGTTATTTATGCGTCTTATTAAACTAGCCTTCGCCCGCCACTTTGCCCGCAAAAAGTCGGAAACTTCCAACTTTCAACCCTATTTTGTGATAAATTTCCAAAAAAAACACAGCTAATGCGACATGTGTTTACTTGTGACAACCAATAAATTACTGCACCCATATCCTTGTCTGAATTTGGGTCTATTATTCTGCATCATCAATAAACGGCGTCACGACCTTCCATGGGTATGAAGCGTATCGGGCAAAATACTTCGAAGAATACCACCTGAGACTTTAGGCTCGTTTACATGGGGGATGGGGGTAGACTGCCGCTCTCGATTCAATTTGCTCTAAAATGGTTTACCTACCTCGGCAAGAAGCAGAACAAAGTCAAAACAACAGTGTATATTTTTTTTATAGTAAAAAGAGAGCAGCAGTTTTTAATACACCTTATTTTAAAACAAACTGTGTGTGTGATTAGTTTTTAAGAAATTGTCAGGTAAATCACATTTTACGTTTTGTCCCTATTCACCCGAGCTATGCCTATTCACTCCGGTTGACGGTAAATACTGTATAAATGTTAATGCCAATGTAATGTAAACATCGAATTTCCTAGACACATGTATATTTGTATGGTGATATAAGATGTTATTAAGGATCATAACTATCATAAGACCTTTAACTAAAGTAACTGTCATCATTATTTCGCTTATTAACTAATAAAGGTGGCTTTCTTATTAAAAGTCGATTGAACATTAAACCGCTTAAAGGCTTATAAAGAGTGATATCCTGCCGCATTATTATCTCATACACGTGATGATGTCTAGATTTTGGCCTCTTATAATATTTGCACTAAACACAATTAACGACATCATAAACTAAACAAAGATCCAACGATTGTGTAAGATATTGTGTAAAGCCTAAAGGGGCCCACTGACTGTCAGGCCGCCGGACGATATCGGCCTATCAGTTGATCGGAACTGTCAAATTTTTGTTCTAACTGACAGGCCGATATCGTCCGAAATTCGTGTCTACTCGCGACCTAAACGTGTAAGCGCCATTAATTTTTCGGCGCTTACGACGTTTTGGTCGCGTGGTACAGGTTGTGATTGCGACAATTTCATTGTTTGGTATGTCGTCTCTATAGTAATAATAACTCAGTACTTAAATATTATCTAATAATTCTAATACAAAATGGGTGAGGTAGTTCAGGGAACAAATAACTGATACACAAATACAATGAAAATAATGAAATCAATAGAATTGAGTGACGGTTGAATTGATACGAAATCAGGCTAATTTCCTGCCTCGTACGATAACAAAGTGGTGTAAAGCTAAATTGGGACACCCTGCCTTTGTAATAGTTTCCTATAGAACCTTTATGTCGTATTAAGAGACCAATTCCAACTTATATTATGACATCAAAATGATATCACTCGACCATGCATCTCCCTCGCGCCAATACATTTACGGACAAGTACGAGCGAAATGCACGCGCGAGTGACACCATTTAGATATCATTTTGATGTCACAATGTAAGTTTGAATTGGCTTCCATGTCTTTGACGTATTTAAAATCTGGTTATTTTTAAATATGTTAAGTAATACATGTTCATACCTAAAGCTTTTTGCATGTACTTTAGCGAAAGTGATACGAATTCAAATCAGCTGAAAATATTTATAAATTTTAGGCCCGTGATATGAAATAACGCGAGTAACTGCAGGTTGCATGTAGGTTAAAGGCACCAACCAGTCAACCTTTTAGCGAGTTTTCTTAGTGAAATATCGTCTATTTTGTCCACAATTTGACCTATTAGAATGACTATGATTTTGTAAATAATATACCTGTTATTTAATTAAATTTTAAATTTTAAGATATTTGTTTGCCATTTTTTTCGATACATCAAGTATTAATTTTGTACAGAAGCCAAAACTTTGAAAATGAAACCGCTATATGACTGTATACATCTTGTACCCCGTGACACTCCAAAATACAATCGCCTTGATTTGAACAATGCTTATAAGATGTCACAGCGGTACGATACATCTGTCAGGGTTTCTTTGGTTGAAGAAATGTCACTTTTGACACTGAAAGATCGGTATCGTATCGCTGTGTCTTCTTAGAATCATTGTTACAATCGGGACGAATGTCGCATCTTATCCATAAGTCACATATCACACTAACGAATTATTGTTTTTCATGTCAGAAGACAACACTTCTTTAAAGTACCTGGTGTTTTTGTTTATACAAACAATTTATTAAAAAAAATGGCTGTTTTATTCAATATTGTAAAGTCTTTACTAATTACAGCAAAAACAGACTAGAAACAGGCTGACCGCTGGTGCCTTTAGGTGTGTACAGTTTACAAAAACGCGTATTAATATAATCCATCAGGTACTATATATTGGCAACTATCTCATTCTAAAATTGTTTACGAACTTCGTTTCCTGTTTTGTGCAGAACTAGGTAGTTATGAAGGTTCATTAGAAACAAGCATTTCTTTATTCATGTCCGAAATAGTCCTATCCTATGGTGTTTCCGATTCTAACTGGCAAACAATTAAGTTCTTAGTCGGTATTTATGATATTTTCAAGGCTTTAACGCGGCGGTTATATCAAAAGTCTCCCATTATGCAAAAGGTATTAAACAATTATGCGACCCAATATAGATCCACTGCGAAAAAATATGTTAAGCATATCTTTTACGTCAACTGTAGCTTGTCCACTATATGATCAATCACACCAAAGTCCTAATAAAGTTATAGGTTTGCGTAGACCCATGTAAATCATTAACGCGATTACCAACCAATCTCAGCGTCGAAACTTATTGCTAACTATTAGGCCACTCTTCGTAATTAGTTACGACCGGTCTATATCATATGCGTAACATTACATTAGGACAATCAATTATTATGCGACGGCCGACGAGATAGGCACCGTTTCTCAGTGGGTTCAGCCAGCAGTTTTTAAAAAATCGCAGCGCTTTTTAGATCATAATATGGTTGCCAAAAATATAAATAGCATCTTGAGGCCTTTTTCTAGCAATTTCATAAATTCGTACCTGATTAAACCACTTTCGTTTGATAGAAAAAAAATACCATCATAGATCTAAATGCACCATTGAAAATTTGTTAATATTTTTGCACAAAAGATATTACCAGGAAAATTCCTTCTAAAAATGCGTAATATTATTTTAGATCTAACTCATCGATTACTTTTTTTGTTAAAAATAATTAAACATAAAAATTCAATAACAATCTGGGGGCACGGCAGTGCCCCCGCCAAGACGAGCAAAGCGAAGGGCAAGGGCACTACCTACCTTTTCTCGAAGCGCTTCGACATTTTTTGAACCCTCATAACGAGGGTTTGGATTACACCAGATAAACAAAATTCTCGGGATATGATACCAACAGTGGACTTATTAAGCATAAAATTTTTCAATTGCTTACTTTAGATTTTATTCATATCTAAATAAACCCCGATTTCGTCACTCGCTCACTCACTTACTCATCAAAACCTTTAGGGTACTTCCTGAAGTCCTAGGAAGCTGAAATTTGGTATAGTGTACTGTTTAATTTCAATTGTGGTTACTCATAGAGTATATAAAATAGTCTTAGTGCACAAACAACAAAAAAATTCAAAAAATTGAAATTTTTTGCCCCTAAGGGAGTGAAAAGGGGGGTGGAATTTTGTATGGAAAATCAATAACCGCTGTACCGATTTAGTTAAAATTTGGTATGTAGATAGTTTTTGTATGGGGAATAATATAGAATACTCGTAGTTTTCAACCCCAAAATCACCCTGTAAGGGTGAAAAGGGGGTGGAAAAGGGCGTAATCAGTAAAAAGCAGATGTATAAAAGATGCCCTCAGATACGAAATTTCAGGATTTTTAATAGTAAATTACACCCAACCCTTTAAATTAGGGAATGGAAGATTGTTATAAGCAACTTACAAAAAGAAGTGAAATCCCACCAAAAACATTTCATGTTAAATGTTGCCAAGACGAAACCATAAGGCTCGCACTGTCAAAAAGTTATCAGATCTTTTGTAGAGCCAAGCTTCTAACTCTATAGGCCCTAACTTCACAAACTCTACACCTTAGTTAAAATATGTGGCTTGACCGTTTTGTTACATACAAAACAATTTATAGTGAATACATTTTTCACCTTACGCCCATCCCATGTGACAGTAGCGAAACGGCCAAACCACATATTTCGACTAAGGTGTAGAGTTTGTGAAGTTAGGATCTGTAGAGTTAGAAGCTTGGCTCTGCAAAAGATCTGATAACTTTTTGACAGTGCGAGCCTTATGGTTTCGTCTTGGCAACATTTTACATGAAATGTTTTTGATGGGATGATATTGCTGCGATCCCCAGCACGCACTGCCGTCCGCTTAGTGCTCAGCGAGATGCGTTTATTAATATTTTTTCTTTGTCTTTACTTAAAAATAGAATATATTTTCTTAAAATTAATATGAATAACTTAAAAAGAGGTTAGTAGTTAATTTACCTATACTATGTACATCAAACTACATACATTTGGCCAGATAAAAACGAGTTTACTCTATTCTGTTTAAAGTTTGCATTGAGAGAAGATATTTGTTTGGATTGCACGAGACAAGAACAAAGGGTGTAATATATAATAATTACTCAGAGGATATGCGGCGAGTGCCCTCACCTCTCTGTGTCGGAACCAGCGGCTTTTACGCCAACAACGTATAATAAAATATATTGTTTGTGTAAAAATAATGGTAATGTTTATGATGACGTATTTTTAGACGACATTAATTATTTCTTTAGGATATTTTTATTTAATTTAAACACTTTTAATTCTTCTCTCTTGATACATTTTGTAAAGAGTGGCGGGAGTGTGCATTGGATAGGGCCAAATGGCGGGAAAGAGGGGACTTTTGCCCAGCAGTGGGACACTTTTATAGGCTAGTAAAAAAAAAACTTTTAATTCCTATTAGGATCGTCCGAGCTCGTGATTCTGAGTAGAAATAACATACAAAAAAAGTTATAGTACCTAGTATAACTCTTGAAAGAAAATGGCCCTTCAAAAGATTATATTCCTTCAATATTTTGTCTATGTATCCTATTTACAATCTGATTACGTATTCGAAGTTTTCGACTATAAAAATACCCAGTTAAATTTCAAGTAGTATTACCAGGAACCGGTGGCATTGTGTTTCTAGACAAATGATTTCATTGTGCCACTAATTATTGTTGGGTTTCGTGATTATTTTAAAGTATTTTGTGGTAACATTTATAAAACGCGCCAATTTGACATGATTACTGGCAACATTGGACATGCCGAGAGGTGGCGTGATCGAACGGGTTTTGAAAAAAAAGTGACGAACGGTTGGCTGGCGGGTGGCGGGGCATTCTTGTCTTGACTTCGAGAGTGTGAACAACGATTTGTCTAATTATATCTAAAAGTGTATACCTAAGTGTAAGGCAGTTGAATAAAGTGTAGTTCAAGTAATTGAGTGTTTTATTGATTATCTGGTGGTGATATACAACATTTCAGAAATTGGGATAACCAACGCTAAATTGCGTAAGTACACGTCCATATCCTATACTTTTATTTCTTTTTCAAGTTATTCGTTTTAAATTCCGTTTGTGCCATCAAGTGATAACGTAAGAAAAGCGAACTATTAAAATAATTCCTTATTTAAATTAATATTTGAATAAGGAGGTAGCAATGGACAGGGCCGCTCCGTGGTAATCCTGTTAATTTTTTTTAAACATTTGATTATAATAAATAAATTAAATAAATAATCAATATGGGATAATGAAGTAGGGAAAATCCAATGGGGCATGAACAATACGGTAAATAAAACAACGGGAAGGATGCCCTCAGAAGTATTGTTTGGTACTTTCATGAGCGGTGATATTAACCCCGCGCTCGACGAGATCTCACAGTCAACACGCGAAACTAGCAATTTAGATTTGATTAGAAAGGAGGTCAAGGACAAGATTGATAGGGAGCAAATAAAACAAAAAGCTTACTACGATAAAGGTAGACGACCTGCTCGTTGTTACAATGAGGGTGACCTTGTTAAAATAACGAAAACTTCTTTTAACAACGATGGCAAAAGTAAGAAATTATTACCAGCATATGTAGGGCCATTTCGGGTATCAAAAGTGCTAGGAAATGACCGCTATAAAATAACGTCAGTACCGGGGTTCAGCAACATGAAAAAGGGATATAATTCCACTGTAGCCGCTGAACGTATGAAGCCCTGGGTTCATGTTGCTGCCCTTGAAATCCATGACGATACTGATACCGAAGAGGATACAGATACTCATTGATGAATTGTTGATATAATTTTGTGCTATAAGAGACTATTGTGGAATAATGTATAAGTATAATTATAAAGTTTATTAACCAGAACGTATGGTTAAAATGAGTTTTAATAAATCCTGAATGTAATAAGCATATTTTGTTAAATGGTTGTATTCTAACTATACCCAAAGAGTATATTTATATTTTTCTTCTACAGTGAGAACAGTTTGGCTCACTGGAGTAAATAAGAAAGTGAGAACAGGTTAGCTCACTCTAAATAGTAAGGTAAACAAGAAAGTGAGAACAGTTTAGCTCACTATTTATACAAATTATGAAACTGATTATTTAGTGTGTTGGGTATAACGACACCAGGTTTGCTCATATATCAACACATAGTTAATATCAATGCACTGTGGGAACAGCTTTGCTCACATAATTATATATATTTTTTAAATATTTGTTCAAAAATACTTGGATGAATCAAGTTTTTTTTTTTTTTTTTTTGTCTTAGTTGTAGCAAATGAATTATGTACTTTATTTAAATCCTGTCAGCCGATTGTTGGGTTTCACATGATGCGTGCATGGGGACATGCACGTTATCAGGATGGACGATTGTTGGGTTTCGTGATTATTTTAAAGTATTTTGTGGTAACATTTATAAAACGCGCCAATTTGACATGATTACTGGCAACATTGGACATGCCGAGAGGTGGCGTGATCGAACGGGTTTTGAAAAAAAAGTGACGAACGGTTGGCTGGCGGGTGGCGGGGCATTCTTGTCTTGACTTCGAGAGTGTGAACAACGATTTGTCTAATTATATCTAAAAGTGTATACCTAAGTGTAAGGCAGTTGAATAAAGTGTAGTTCAAGTAATTGAGTGTTTTATTGATTATCTGGTGGTGATATACAACATTATAGTGCAAGCATTAGCTTACTCAAGAAACAGTAGTAGTAACCAAACAATCTTAAAGGCCTGGGCACACCGGATGCGAGTGCGCGTTGTAATATACAAATCCTTATAAGAGACGGCACACCGCTTGCGTCACAATCACAACAATTTGGCACACACACACACACGTGTTCGTCTATGCATACACAGCCAGTGTGCTCAGGCCTTACTCAGCAATGCATTTGCTTTGAAATATTTTACCGAGCACAGGAATTACATTCGAACTTTAACAGTCTAGCAATTATTGTTCTCCATACAGGCTGTAACAAAAATAGTGGGGATCCGTTTAAGGGCATATTCGGTAAAAAAAAAACTATGGGGCAGGTCGTTCAATTCGGCCAACCCTCCATACAAATTTTCGCGTCAAAAAAATAATTCTTCTACTTTTTCCTAATCAGAACACGATACCGAATATGCCCTTCAACGGATCCCTACTATTTTGGTGACACCTTGTATGGAGACACACACACACACACACACATTGACATATTTTTGTTAAGCTTTGACGCGTAGTCCTACCCGCTTCTTTTGATGCTGACTACAATCAAGGACATTCCCGATGAACCACCTTAAAGGCAAAAATCGTTTAAACGTCTTGCAGACGGTCAGGCTATATCATAAAAGTGATGACCAATAGCATGGCGCTTAAAAATGTGGGTGTTGACAAAAAAAAGGTTGACTCACGTAAAGTTTATTGCCGTCCATTGTCTTTGTGACGCGGGCATTTGCAAACTAAGATAAGGAATCCAAAATGCAACCTAATTGGTTAACTCTAGGCGAAGCTTAGCCTAAACAAGAACAACTAATAAACTGTCCTTATATCAATTGTCTGTCTAATTACATGTTTTTACCCTTTTCATTATTAACATAAAGAATGCTAAATGCATCGTTATTGGTTATCTCTATGGGAGGCGGAGATTAGCTCGCTCGTAAGGATCGAGGTAAAAAAATCTGAAGTGGTTCACCGGGAATGTCCCCGACTGTACAGTCGCCATCAGATATATCGGAGCGGCCGAGGTGTTCACAATATCTGAACACGCACTCTAACGCCCAGACAATAAAGGCGTGTTCAGATATTTGTGAGCGCCTTAGCCGCTCCGATATATCTGATGGCGACTGTACCACGAGCGAAAGGAATCGTAATCAACAAGTTGGACGCAATCGGCTACTTCCAATGGCTGCCATAACTCGTTAGAATTTGTATTGAAATGAATACAAATATTTCATAGATGTTTGTGGGTTTTCTGTTTAAAAATAGTAAAAAAAAATTGATTGAAACTTGAAACTTTTTGGTTCATGTTTTTAACCGAGAATTCATAAGTAAATAACATTTAAGTCGTTATTATACTATTTATATATATATTAGTGTCTGTGTGGAAAGAGAGGAGTCATGAAATGTATTGGATCCAATACATTTTACGACTCTTCTCTCCACACAGACTCTAGTTTAGAACTTGACACCTTTATATACGAACGAACGTAACCTAGATATTTTACTCTTTTACAAATAGGTAAGCCACTTTTTTTATCCATAGAAAAGAAAAGCATTAGTTTCAGATTGCTTTACAGAATTCTCTTTCAAATATTTCACGTTGTAAACTTCACATTTGCTACACGCCCACACGGTTCAGACTAAACGTTTCCTGAAAAGCAATGCAAGCGGGAACCCTGCCGGCTTTTCTTTGATCTCGTCACCTCAAAGCAAGCTAGAGAAGGCTAGTTCGATCGTACATTTTGACATCAAAAAGATGTCATTTTGGTGATTTGTTCGTAAATGGGTCAAAATTCGATTCTGATTAGTGTGTCACGCTTGTATTTCCGTCTTCTATCAAATAAATAAAAAAGGTCGAGTGCTATCGCATGTCTATCTAGCTGTAGATTATATTTCCAATGAGAAAAATTAAAAACAAAATTTCATCTGATACAAAAAGCTCCACTCCGTTACTGTTTTGGGGACAAAAAACAAGACAACGAAAAGAATTTTGACCCATGTGTTGGCACGAGCGAGACGCGCGGGCAAATGATAACAAAAAGGCATCATTTTGACATAAAAATGATAGTTTGAATTGGCCGAGGCGGGAATCGAACCCGCGTCTTCAACTTACACGGCTAACGTCCTGACCACAAGACCACCCGGCCCCCGGCCACCGGTGAACTTTGGGGACTTTTTCTTTAGTGTATGATATCTATTTCAGTTTATAATTTATATAGTAGTGTGACTACTTAAAAAACACAAAACAAAATATTTCATAACAATAATTTGATTTGTTTGTTTGTTTGTGTAGTTGGAAAACAAAACATTTTTACAAAAAAAATGCAGCTGATATCGCCGACTGTAGGTACTTAACTCTCTTTCATTAGTCATCGTAGAATAGTAGATTAGTAGTAGAGTAGTGTAGTATCGTGATATAGTAGATCGAGAGGAGATTCTAAGAAACCCAAACTCTCAGGTTGCGTGTTTTATTTCAGATTTCTTTTGACTACCTTCGTTCTCCATAATAAGTTCAAATTGGTGTTCCATCATCAGAGCAACAAATAAGGAAAAAATCACCGCTAAGCGCCACATGCACCATCCTCCCACCCACTAACCGTCCTCGTTAAACCTCGTTAATCCATCCTCCCACTAACCGAGGGTTAACCGGTTAAACCTGAAGTTACCA